>NC_079444.1:30006486-30011486 GCF_903798145.1 Danio aesculapii
CATAATTTGTGAAATATATATATAAAAAAAAAATCACAGGAGGGCTAATAATTTTGACTTCAACTGTATACCAACACTTACAAATAGTTCCTGTAATTGAAATTACAATATAGGGTATATAAGATAACCCATATATCAATGTAAGGTTACCTCATTTGCCCGTTTCTCTTTCTGTACGAGGACACTCAAGGGAACACCCATGCAGGTGTGTGCCTGCATGTGTGTGTGTGAGAGGCATTGAAACCAGAAAACACCGCTGCGAGGAGGTGACTGCATTACTGCGATAACAGGTGTATTGCTGATGGCAAAACTGATCTGGAAATACAGTGGAGATATGACAGCCTGCGTGTGCTGGAAAAGACGCTTGATATTTGAGAGCAGCAGCAGGCTTTCTGAATTTCACTACTTGAGCGTTGACTCTCCCCCAAGACCCCAGGTGTAGAGGAAAAACCATTTCTAGCTGGCATTAGATTAATATTCAGCCTTGCCGCTTTGTTTGTGCAATAAATGTTTGCATGGCAGCAACCGCATTAAATGGAAGTAAACAACAGAATAGCGAGCGCCATTGCATTGATACTGCTTTGACACGCACTCGTTGTGTCACTTTTTTGTGCTCTACTGAGCTGCGGTGTATACATATGAATGGCAAAAGTGCTTTGGGTTTCTGTAGTCCTTGGGAGATTTTTAAATTGACGTTCTCATCTCACATTATTAACAGCCGATTACACTTAAAAGTACTGTGTGTTGTAAGTAACGTTTTGAATCAGGGTGTCTTCCGTCTTCTGGGGGCTTACAATTCTGAGGAAATAAAATAAAAACAAAAGGGCATCCTTTGTTATAGCCCCAGGACCTAATGTGTTCTTATTCTGGTCCTGCAAACAACTATTAAAATGTACATAAAAAACAACTAATCAATAAAAAACGCTTAGTAAACATTATTATTATTATTATTATTATTATTATTATTATTATTATTATTATTATTATTATTATTATTATTATTATTATTATTATTATTATTATTATTATTATTATTGTTGTTGTTGTTATTTTTGTTATTTATGTTATTCATTCATTCATTTAGTTTAATCCCTTTATATTATTATTGTTGTTGTTGTTGTTGTCATTAATTCATTCATTCATTCATTCATTCAGTTTAATCCCTTTATAATATTATTATTATTATTATTATTATTATTATTATTATTATCATATAGGCCTTGCTTGGAAGCAATCAGGTGCTGCTGGGAAATGGCTGGGAAATCATTGCTCAGCATCAGGTGCACAGCAGCAAGACGTTTGGCAGCAAACTATGACCTTATTTTATGACAAATGTCTACTAATATAATAATATATAATATAATTAAATAATAATAATTAAAAACCTGAGTGCTGGGGTCTGTTCTTTGTAGCTCGCTTAAATGATCTGATTTGGCAGATCCTGGATCTTTTAATCTTGATAACTGATCTCTGGCTAATTTGGTTCTTCAAACAAGTTTGCGAATCAGATTAAAATGTCTGGATGAACTGATCTGAGATCGCTGTGTGTGTTGTGAAGGATAGATCTATCGATCCTCGAAATGATGATCAGCAATGCAACAATTGGCTAACGGCACAGCAGCGTAATGACATCATCTGATTAATATTCTATTATTACATAAAATTCGTAGTAAACGGTTTGTTAAATATGATACGCAATAACTTGATACGCAATAAATATCATACGCAATTTATTTAGTTTTACAGTTAGAGCGGATTTTTTATATTATAGTAGTATTGTAGCCGGTTTTTTAATCGTTGTAAAGAATAACTGGATGTTTACAAAAGCATTTTGATATTGGTAAAGGCGTCTGCAACTTTTGTGAAGCATCAAATCACTGTCATATTAACTGTCAAAACATGTTTATGATTGCATAAATGTATCATTGCTTTTAAAAAGTCACATATTGTGCATGTCTATTATCATACACAAATTGTACTAAAGCGATCTAAAAAGTTCATATCAATAAGTTTTCTCTTTGCACCACCAAGTAACAGTCTGTACTTTCATTTCGAAGTGCAGATTGCATAAGTTTTATTAATATATAAGTGTATATAACTACTACTGTAAGAAAATATCAGAATTCGGTACAGACTTTCAGTATTTTCTCAGCTTGAACTGTACCTGATGTAATCCTGTTTAAATGAAATGAGCCTGCTCCCGATCAGGTTTGAACTACCAGAATTGTTGCTATGACAACAACTCTCAGATCAGTTTTGAAGAACGAAATGATCCTGGATCATGTCAAATCATCAATATCCAAATCCAGCTAACTGAGTAACCCACGTATGAAGAACAGACCCCTGGTCCTCAGAGGACTATTATTTTGGGGGTGACAAGCTCAGATTTGGTTGACCAATCAGAGGAAAAGGGGCGTTTCAGCAATGCCTACATGTGTAGAATGAATTTTAAAGTCTTTTATCTGTTTTCCTACCCTAAACCAAAGAGCAAAAGCAAAACTGAAAAACAGCCGTTCTCTTAGTTTTCCGTTTTCTGTTTAAAAACATATGAAATGGACGGCAGATACACTGATTGTTTTGTTTTGAAACAGACTTGAGGAGATGACTGAAAAATAACACAAAGTATTCAGAGAGATGATATGAATTTTTTTGTTTTTTTCATTGTTATGATGTTCTTTGAATGTCTTTCTATAGTGGAAAACAAAAAGAGTAATTCTGAAATGCAGTGAGATTGAATGAAGACTAAAGCCTTCAGACTTTTAAAGGAATGTAAAAACGGTCTAAATGGTTCATATGATTCATGTCGAGTTTTTTTGAAGCCATGCTACAGCTTTGTGTGACAGACAATATATGTATTTTACGCTATCAAGCATTTTAGAAGGTTTATGTGGAGGTGAGAGTCTGTGAGGGTTGATTTTAGTCTAATATATAATATTTAGACAGCTTAGTGAGACAGAGATTGATGGAATCAGCTCCCCGGAGACTCTGTGTTTTCCCGTTTTCGTATTCCTCAGGAGTAGACCGGTAAAATGAAGACAAGGCGATCCTCTGTAAGGTAAACTCCGGAAATACATGCTGTATGAATATATTCTGCTGTCTGACCTGAGAGCTCAGCTGACAGGAAACATCGTTTTGCTATCTGTCTTGCCATGAGACTTTAAAAAAGCATTGTGGAAGCAGAGCAAGCGTGCGTTTAAAATGTTTGTTGCTAACATGGATCGGGTGAGGTAAACATAACTTTTTCTGAGACTCAAGTTCTGTTTGCAGCTTTCCTGACATGTTGTGGATTACTACCGGAAATAATTTAGATTCAATTTACGACATGAAAACTGTGGAGTGTACAGTGGAAATCACTGAAGAAAGCAATCAGTATTAGTGCTGCCTCTTAATAGTCAATCAAATGTTAGTTGTGTAAGAGGCTTTGTCAAACCAAATTCGTAATTGGTTGCTTGGTGGCAGAACGAAAAACAAACTCACTCAGTCCATGACAGAGAGATTCACACTGCTGGTTCATACAGTATGTGAACTATAAAAACGTTCACCTATTATTATTCAGCATGGCTAATTGTTCGAAACATGGAAGCAGTAACATAATATTAACCACAATGTCACATAAAGCTAGTGAATGCTGCTACATACAGTAAATGTTCTAATACAGTGGCTGATGGAGCAATATCTATATTTACATATTTTTTTTCTTCTTAATTAATACAATAAAAAAAATTATTAATAAAATTATTATTATTATTTTTTTGTTTGGGAAGATGTAGAAGTTTTATCTGGAGCCCCTTGAAAGCACTTTTTATGTATGTTTAAGTTGCAGTGTGTTATTTCATGTTTTCATTCTTTTTTTTGGATTTATTGATAATTCTATCAAGATTTTAGTTTGAAATGGTGGTCCACTACGATACCATATATGAAACTTTAGTTGATGTGTAATGTAGCTGTGTGAACATAAATAACATTTCTGCATGTAATGTGCTCAAAGTTCAATACAAAGGGAGACATTAGCTTTTACAGAGTTAGCTTAGCAAAGCCTACAGGGAATTAAGTTTGGGGACTACAAAAAAATACATCTGAGCTGATGAGATCACAAGGGTGTCCGGTCACATGCACTCTCCACGCACACACCCTGCGCAGCACAGGGGCGTGGCCAGAGGCCTTGTAATATTACAGCAGAAAAAGCTAAAATGCCGTCCAAACACTGCTATTTCCACAGAGCTTTTTCTGTTTCTGTATTTGGGCTTCTAAAGGACATGACACAAAGAGAGAAGTGCTTAAAATTGAATTTTAATTACGTTCCAGAGAATTATATATATATATATATATATATATATATATATATATATATATATATATTTATATATATTTATATATATATATATATATATATATATATATATATATATATATATATATATATATATATATATATATATATATATATATATATATATAAAAACAAGCATTTGACAAAGGAAAACTTCCAGAATCTCTCCCAGTTCAGTGCTGGCTTCAGCCAAAACTCCTCAAAGGAGCAGCTCCAACAAGCAGAAGCTGTGGACTGTGAGGCACAACCTATAAGTATTTTTATTTGTTCAAATTGATCTATGACATGCACAGTGTCTAGCGTTAAAGGCATGTTTTAGCAAGAATGTAAACAACGGGTAATGCTGTTTGGCACCGCTAATAATTTGGCTACAACTTCATATTTATCAGTCAAACTGTTGTAAACACACACAGCGCTGCAGTGTCTCTCTATGTGGCCGCGTTCCCTGTGTTCTACATCTCAGATAATAAAATTGCAAAAGATATGTGATTTGATTAATATTACTTACACATGCTTATTCCGGATATACATGAAACGCATGTAATGTGTTAAGTTGAGAAAAAAATACAGGATAACTTGCCTAACTCTAATTGCATCAGAAAAATCTATCAAAGCTTACACGGGGAATTCCACATCTTGTGTTTTATTTTCCTGTCAACAGTGTCACTGT
>NC_079444.1:30016486-30056486 GCF_903798145.1 Danio aesculapii
GTTTTCTTAAGGATTGTTAAATTTTAGCATTAGGTTTTTACTTTATTAGAAAATCTGTTTCCAATAAATGCTGTTATGTTAAACTATATTAATGAATGAATTCAGCAAAAATATACTAAAATATCCTGAAGAAATATAAAAGAAACTTGAGTGAAATTAGTTATTTAGATGCAATTATCACTGGGGTTATTTTGGTAACTATAGCCTTGTTTACACTGTCAGGACTTGATGCCCAATTCCGATTTGTTGCCTATATCTGATTTTTTTTGCCTGTCCGTTTACACATTTTATTGTGACCCATATCTGATTCATGTGTTTACACTTGCCATACAATTTATGACGTTGCGCATGCATAAAGACGGATTCTAGCATCTGCGCCACACTAGTCATATGGAAGACATTGCATTGCTTTTAGCTCTGCGAAATATGTGAAGTTCGCCAAACTTTAAAATAATTTTGAGGCGGAGGAGGAGAGAAAGGGCCATTATCGCAGCTTGCACCTATGGTTTATATGTGGTGTCTTCCACCATTCAGAGGAATTTGTGGGTACGAGAGAGATCTCAGGTCTGGTGGCACCAAATTGTGGCGGGCTTTAATGAGGACCCTTTTAATGAGGTCAGAAATTTTAGGATGAGCACACAAACGCTCTTCCTTCTACGTTTTGTTCATCATTAAACTTGCAACAATGAGGTTCTTCTCCACAGTTTACAAAGCGGAATGCCTCAATAAATCCAATCTGCCTGTTTACATGATAGTCATGTTGTAACATATCTGATTTATTTCCACATATGGGGTAGGCCTGAAACCGATTTCTAAATATCCGAATGCATGCGTTTTTTTCATGTTTACACAGTCATAGAACAAATCCGATCTGTATCACATAAGTGCAAAACATCAAAATTGGGTCACATTCAGTGCAGTGTAAACGGGGTCTATTAGTAAATATTGCAGTTTTTCTGGAAAATAGCTCAGATTTTTGTATTTCTTTCAGTGACTGTTTATTTTAAGTCACAGCAAAAGTGATTTTATGGATTTATTTAAATATAATAACCGGATTAAAACATCCCTGCTACCCTGCTGTGTCTCATTTCACCTGTGTCACTATGAATTTGACTTTAACACCTGGATATCATGAGACATCTTAAGACAAGTCAGCTTTGAATCAACTTTTTCTTTTCTAATCCTGAAACTGAAGTGCCAATTCGAGCCCTTTCTTGCTCTGTTCAAGCAATTCGGACAACTGAGGACAGTAGACGATCATTTGTTGCAACATGAAAGGCTTCATCTTCTCATAAAACAAATCTTTGATTATAATTTCTGAGAACCTCACCGTTGTATAAACCAGCCGTATTGGGGATTTGCTGCTTTTGAAAGTAACAGTGATCAAACCGTTGCTGACAGAGAAAGAGCATTAAATTCCTCCCTCCCGTAAGCAGCTGTACACCTCGCTCTTTGAAGAATGGCCTAAATACATTTTTGTGCGAGGGAATGAATTGGAAGAGTATTGTTTCAGTCATCGTATGGGGAAATTGAGAGGTTGAGGATGGGCTGTAGGTTTTGCAGTTCCACCTGCTCAGAGAAAAGGAGAAAGGTTGGTGGTTTTACCTGGCTTCATGCTGTTGCACATGGCTGTACTCAGATCAGCCTGGCCAAGGGGCTTCTTGCTGCCAAACTGAAAATCAGTATTCAGCTCTGCTACGTCGTGCCGTTCACCTTCCCAACTGTGTTGCTGCACACACAGCAGACAGAGGGAACACTGGTTTGTAAATACATTCATGTTTTTTTACAAGCTATTGAATTTTCTTATGATGCACGTGTTATGAAGCGGACAGGAGACAGAGGTAAGGAAACGTTAGGGTGTTTATTGAATGACAACAAGGAGCACATGAAGGATAGCCAGGAGGATCAGGAATGATGTTGGGGTCTTCTCCTCCGTGGCTGGGTAACAGGAATACACGAGGATGGACAGCACACACCAGATACAGCTGACAGAGGATGACACAGACTTGGAAGGACTGGAAGACAGGACGATACGGGAGGACCAGGAAGACTAGGGAGGAATACAAAGAGAACAGGTAAGTAAATCGTTTGTTTAGCTGAGGATGACTACGCTGAGTGGTCGCTCAGTTGTCCGCTTTCGTCGAGACGAGCCCGGACAATGAGCGACTGGAGTGCTGTGCTTTTATCTGGTGCTCGTGAATGTGATGCAGCTGTGTGCTCATTAGAAGTCAGGTGATGGTGATCTTCGTGAGTGGGGATCGTGAGAGCCTGACCAATCCGTGACAGTACCCCCCTCCCCAGGGCCCGCTCCTGAGGGCCGACACCTCCGACGCCGTGGTGGTCTCCCTCTGCCTCTAGGCGCTGGGAACTCAGGGTGGCTCTCATGAAACTCCACCATGAGACTAGGATCGAGAATATCAGCTCTGGGAACCCATGTCCTTTCTTCGGGGCCGTACCCTTCCCAGTCCACCAGGTACTCCAACTGGCCACCACGACGTCGGGAACGCAAGATCTCCTTCACTGCGTAGACGGCTCCTTCTTCTAGGAGCAGTGGAGGAGGGGGTTCCTCTTCGTGGTCAGGCTCTGTGGAGGGAAGAACAGGATCGTGATAGGGTTTCAGGAGTGATACGTGGAATGTAGGGTGAATACGGTAGTGAGAGGGTAATTGTAGTTTGTAGGTGACGGGGTTAACCTGTTCCACGATGGTGAAGGGACCAACAAATCGGGGACTTAACTTGCGAGAGGGCAGTCGCATGCGTATGTCCCGGGTGGATAGCCACACCTTTTGTCCGGGTGTGTATCTGGGTTCTTCAGACCTTCTCCTATCGGCGGTTACCTTGCTTCGACGGACTGCCCTCTGCAGATGTTGATGAGCCTCGTCCCAGACTCTCTCGCTCTCCCGGAACCAGTGATCCACTGCGGGGACATCAGATGGTTCGCCATCCCAGGGAAAGAGCGGTGGTTGGAAGCCCAGGACGCACTGGAATGGCGTGAGTCCGGTGGAGGGTTGCCGCAGTGAATTTTGGGCATATTCTGCCCAGCCCAAATACTGGCTCCAGGAGTTCTGGTGACCACTGCAGAAGGTCCTCAGGAACCGTCCCACCTCCTGAATCTTCCTCTCTGTCTGCCCGTTGGTTTGGGGATGATATCCAGAAGAGAGGCTGACGGCCACACCTAGGAGCTTGAAGAAGGCTTTCCATAGACGTGAGATGAACTGTGGACCTCTGTCCGACACAATATCTTCTGGAATACCAAATGACCTGAAGACTTGATTAAAGATATTGTCGGCAGTTTCAAAGGCTGTGGGAAGACCTTTCAGAGGGATTAGTTTGACAAACTTTGAGAATCTATCTACTATGACTAGAATACAGGTATTACCTTCTGACGAAGGGAGGTCAGTGATAAAGTCCACTCCTAGGTGTGACCAGGGACGGTTCGGAATCGGCAAGGGATGGAGCTTTCCAGCGGGTAGATGACGTGGGCTCTTGGATTGGGCACAGTCCTTACAGCCCTGAACATATTGCCTCACATCCCTTGCCATGTTTGGCCACCAGAATCGTTGGGATACTAGCGAGAGAGTATTGTTGATCCCTGGATGTCCAGTGCCTAGCGAGGTATGTAAGGAGTGGATCAGATCTACCCGGTGTTCAGGTGGTATGAACTGCCGATGAGGAGGGCATCCCGGCGGAGCAGGAGCTTCCGGAGTGGCAACGACTGGAGGAGCGTTCCAGGTGATCGGACAAATGGAGATGTGTTCGGGAAGAATCTTCGTTGGGAGTTCTTCATGATCGTGATGCTCGTGTAAACGAGAGAGAGCGTCTGCTCTTAGATTCTTGGGTCCTGGACGATAGGAAATGGAGAAATCAAAACGTGAGAAGAAAAGTGACCATCTGGCTTGACGTGGACATAGTCTCTTGGCCTCTTTGATGTACTGGAGGTTTTTGTGATCTGTGATCACCTGGAACGGATGTTTGGCTCCCTCCAACCAGTGACGCCACTCCTCCAAGGCTAGCTTGATTGCTAGAAGCTCCCTGTCTCCTATGCTGTAATTCTGCTCCGCCGGGCTCAACTTCCGAGAGAAATAGGCACAGGGATGCAGTCGGGGCGGTGTATCATGATGTTGAGATAATACTGCCCCGACGCCGGTGGTGGATGCGTCCACTTCCACCACGAAAGGAAGATTTGGGTCAGGATGAGTCAGGAGTGGGGCCCTTGTGAACTCCTTCTTAAGAAGGCGGAAGGCTGCGGCTGCTTCTTTGGTCCACTCCAGTCCTTTGGGTTTACCCTTGAGGAGATTAGTGAGAGGTGATGTAATCCTGCTGTAGTCCTTGATAAATCGTCTATAAAAGTTAGCAAACCCAAGAAACCTCTGGAGCTCCTTAATGGAAGTGGGTTCTGACCAGGATAGAACAGCCTCAATTTTCTTCCCATCCATACGTATACCGGTTTGGTCAATGATGTATCCCAGGAAATGAATCGACTTCTGGTGGAATGAGCATTTCTCCGCTTTGAGGTAGAGGTGATGTTCTCTCAATGTGTGTAGGACCTCCGCAACGTGTTGGCGATGTTCGGCCTCACTCCGGGAGTAAATGAGGATGTCATCTATGTACACTATTACACAGTGGTGAAGAAACTCCCGGAGGACTTCATGAATGAAGTTTTGGAATACGGAGGGGGCGTTGACCAGACCGTAAGGCATGACCTCATATTCATAGTGGCCAGTAGGGGTCACGAATGCTGTCTTCCATTGGTCCCCCTCACGTATTCTTATCAGATTATACGCGCTGCGGAGGTCCAATTTAGTGAAGACTTTAGCTTCTCGGAGCTGTTCCAAAGCGGCTGGTACCAGAGGAAGGGGATATCGGTATTTTACTGTACCGTTATTTAGGACCCTGTAGTCGATGCATGGACGCAGCCCTCCGTCCTTCTTGGCCACAAAGAAGAAGCTTGAGGCGGCTGGTGATTTTGAGTGACGTATGTACCCCTGACTCAGAGCCTCCCTTATGTAATCTTCCATTGCCTGATTCTCTGGAAGCGAGAGCGGGTAGATCCTACCTCTTGGCAACTGGGCATCTGGAACTAGGTCGATCGCGCAGTCCCATGGCCGATGCGGCGGTAGCTGGGAAGCTCTCTTGGGGCAGAAGACATCATGAAAGGAGCTGTACTCCTTAGGAATGTGGATAGACTGCTTCTCAGGAGGGCTCTCGACCGATGTTGCAAACAAAGAAATGGGGTTCCGACCTTGAAGAGGGAGATTTGGAAAACAGGCAGGTGTACATCCAGATCCCCATTTCTTTATCTCTCCTGTGCCCCAAGAGATGATGGGATCGTGCTTCACCAGCCACGGGCGCCCTAGAATGATGTCCATATTTGCACCCTCCAGAACCAGAAATTGAATCCTCTCTTGATGTAACACCCCCACTTGAAGAAGGATGTCTTCGCATTGTCGATGGATACGGGTCGAAGATCGAGTGCACTGGGTTATCGGTTGTATCTGGTATATATGCGAGGACGCCTCAGTACGGAGGTGGAGTTGACGACAGAGGGATTGGGAGATGAAGTTCCCTGCTGACCCGGAGTCGATGAGGGCTGTGACAAGGAGAGAAATAGAGGCAGTAGTTATTTGTACGGTGGTAGTAAGTGGTTTACATTGTTCAATATTCGTACTGAATACACTCACTGAAGTCCGAATGGGACGAAGGGGACACTCCATACGGGTGTGTCCACTGACACCGCAGTATAGACACAGACCCCGGGTCAGCCTCCTCTGTCGTTCCGCTGATGTCAGTCTTCCAGACTCTATTATCATGGGTTCTGGTTCTGGAGAGGCTGTTGACTCAGGCGATTGGAGGAGTGCAGACGAGGGGGTGATGGTGTCCTGTTGATAGGAACGAAGACGATCGGAACATCGGAGAGAATGTTGGATGAATCTCTCCAGACCCATTGTATCATCTAATGTGGCCAGTTGGATTCGGAGAGTGGGTTCCAAGCCGAGCCGGTACGTGGTCAACAACGATCTCTCATTCCATCCACTTGCAGCTGCTAGAGTGCGAAACCGGAGAGCATATTCCTGTGTAGATAGAGTACCTTGCTTTAGATGATACAGCTGCTCTCCAGCGGCTACTTCCCCATCAGAACGTCCAAACACCTCTTTGAAATACTCCGTGAAGGTAGTGATGGAATTCATGACCGGCCCGGCTTGGTTCCAGATCGTCTCAGCCCATTTAAGTGCAGGTCCAGAGAGTAGAGATACGATGTAGGCGATCTTTGACTTATCTGTGGGATATAGAGAAGGTTGCATTTCGAATATGAGGGAACATTGTAACAGAAAACCATTGCACTCCCCCGCTCCGCCTGAGTAGGGCGCTGGTCGGGCCATGGGACTGGAAGGAAGGGCCGAAGAAGAAACTGTGGAGGCGGAAGTGCTCGGTGCTGGTGGTGCGTTGGAAAGTGGAGCTGGTGGCTGTAGAATCCGCTTCAACTGGTCCACCAGCTCTTGAAAGTGATCGGGGGTGCTCATGTTGTCGTCGTTATTGGTCCGGGCTTCTGTTATGAAGCGGACAGGAGACAGAGGTAAGGAAACGTTAGGGTGTTTATTGAATGACAACAAGGAGCACATGAAGGATAGCCAGGAGGATCAGGAATGATGTTGGGGTCTTCTCCTCCGTGGCTGGGTAACAGGAATACACGAGGATGGACAGCACACACCAGATACAGCTGACAGAGGATGACACAGACTTGGAAGGACTGGAAGACAGGACGATACGGGAGGACCAGGAAGACTAGGGAGGAATACAAAGAGAACAGGTAAGTAAATCGTTTGTTTAGCTGAGGATGACTACGCTGAGTGGTCGCTCAGTTGTCCGCTTTCGTCGAGACGAGCCCGGACAATGAGCGACTGGAGTGCTGTGCTTTTATCTGGTGCTCGTGAATGTGATGCAGCTGTGTGCTCATTAGAAGTCAGGTGATGGTGATCTTCGTGAGTGGGGATCGTGAGAGCCTGACCAATCCGTGACAGCACGTGAGTTGATTTTTTTGGGATAACACATACACCCCTTTCTGTTGTCCAAAATGAACACACAAGCAACAAACAATATCTTTAGATAATCAAAAGGATATCTTACTTTGAATTTTGGATTTCATGGTTTCTTTTAGGAGTTATTAAAGTGAAACTGGTTTTCCGTTGAGGCATTTTGATTTGGCGCTTAATTCAGTTTGGTTTGTGCTTGCTTGCCATTTTTTCTTTGGTTTGGTAGTGTAATTTAGTTTATTTATGTACAATTTCCTGAATCATGGTCACATCTAACAATAAGGTTTCATTAGTTAATGTTAGTTAATATATTTACTTACATAAACTAAGAAAGAACAACACTTACACAGCATTTATCAGTCATAGTTCAACATTTACTAATGCAGAATTAACTCCCAAAGCTTGTTATGATTAGTTAATGAATGTTTTCATTAACTAATGTTAACAAATATGAATAAAAAACTTTAATAAATGCACTGTTCATTGTTTGTTTATGTCAATAAATAAATGAACTAATATTAACAAATGGAACCTTTTTGTAAAGTGTGACCAGATTTATTGATGTATAAGCCTGCAAACTGATTTTCATTTTCAGCATTTTGGTTTGGCCCTAAATTCTATAAATTCAACTTGTATCACTCTTTTTCCTAATGCATATCATTTTTATAGTAGAATGCATGTATGCTTGCCAGTTGTGTATGTTGATTCAGAGTTGGCATCCTCTGAAGTCTTTACAGGATTTGGCATCGTCTCTTCACAGCTGTTGGGATCATTAGAGATCATAAAAGGCTGGAACCAAACTGGATCTGGCATAATCTCTAGTTATCTCCAGATTGGTTTCCAAAGGTAGAGACAAAAAAGAAAGTGGAGAATACTTAGCGAAGCTGCTGTTCATAATATTCCAGGTAGGGGATAATCATGTGCATTTAGTCCAAGGGGCAACCTTCTGTATGTGTTGAAAATAGCAGAGGGCCTGATGCTGTGTTCAAACCAGATGTGGCATGTGCAAATAAATCACACTATTTGCACGTAAATAGATGCGTGAACATTTGGAGTTGAACTTGCATGTTGTCCTGCATTTATACTTCTGCATGTTGTTTGTGTTGCTCTGCAATAACTCTTCTAAAATGCTAGCTGGCAGCAGGTTTTTATGTTCCTCTTTGTTGAGTTTCTTCACGGGTGTTTTGTTTATTGTATGAGTAGCTAAAACTCGCTCATGGTGGATGTGCTACAACTTTAATCATAAGGTAAACACAAAACAACAGTTTCCATCTGGAGCTCCTTAACGGGCACTTGTAAAGGCTCTTGTCCCGCCCACACTGGTCACAGCTACCGAGCTGCAGAGCTTTCGCTACTTGTCATTGTGATATGTAGTTACATTTTTTGAGAGGTTATGCGAGGGCTGTGCAACCGTGTGACGGATGCGCTGGAGTGTGTGCTTGACGCAGAAGTATAAATCAGCCTTTACTTGTTTAATTCTCACGTGACATTCACTTTACAGTAGAGGTGGAATCGCATCATGGCTGGGGCTTCTGTTTGCCCAGTGACTCTAGCTTCGTTGCTAAATGGTTAACATGGATATTATGGCGAAAGTAACTGTGCTTTTCGTGCTTTAGAAAGGCTGAAAAACAGTGTAGATTTGTTCAGCGCTGTGTCTGAGTCCACCTAGATTCTTTCAGAGGTGCACCCAGCTTTGAATTCATCAACTCCTCCAGAAACTAGGTCTGGATGATGGAAGTTTTCAATAGCTTCAGACTTAGCCGAGTCCAGTTTGATGAGCTGTTGTCCATTGTCGGAAGGAAGATTTCCCCTCAGGACACCAACAACAGGCGCTACGTCATAATCACTCCCCTACAAGAGCAAATTCCTGATTGGATAATGTGCCTGCTTCACCTGCACGAATTACGTTATTCGCGTGAATAGCACTGCAGGATGTCTATTCGCATTTTTGCATTGACTTGACGAATTATCCACGTCTGGTGTGAACGCACCATAAGACAAATTCCTGTGGCACTACAAGCTTTGCTCGAGTGAAATTTTGTTGTCTCATAGTTTTATTGATTGTTAAATAGTAGCCTTAGACTTTTACTATAATAATAAAAGTTTCAAATAAAACTGGTAAAAATGGTGTTTTGAACTTTTTTTAAATCAAAGAATTCTGGGGAAGTTTACTAAAAATATCCTGGAGAACATTAATCAGGGCAGCTGATTCAGCATTGGATCATCAACAAAGACTAATCAAGCTGACAATTCACATTCGAACATATATTAAGTGCATTTTAAAATATACTGGAATAGAAAACCGTTATTTAAAAAATATTACATTATTAATATTATTTAGTATTTTAATTTATGGGAGATTTATTTAAAATATATTTTAAATGATTCTGATTACAAATGATTGAATGCTTGTGCATATGAATATAAATATACTTTTTAATGCTAACATGTAATTTACCTCATTATGCACCTTGATTTGATTGCAATTACAATTATGTGCACAGTAGGATACCAATTTGTACCTGAAAACTTTCATTGTCAAAGCTTATTGTTTTGTTTTTCATAATTACAATAACTTAATGTTCCTTGTTCAAAAGAATAACAAGAGTAGCTCTTGTTCATAAACATCATTTCAAGTAGGGAATAATTGTGTGTTTAATCCAAGTTAATTTAAGTCTGTCTATGTACAAAAATAAGCAGAGAGCCTAAGAAAGATCCCTGTGGTGCTCCACACTTTTTTGGTGTTAACGGTGTTGTCTCATAATTTTCTTAGGAATAATTTAATAATACCCTTAGAGTTTTGCCTCATTTACAAAAATGGTTTCAAACACAAGCTTAACTTTTCATTTTATCAATCAAATCAATCATTTAAAAAATCTCTCAAGATCCTACCTTGGATCAGCTTCGCATAACAGGGAAAATTTCAACCCAGGCTCATTCTGAAAACATACCCCTATATACTTTTCTGAAGAGTGCCAAATACGCTTATTCCATGCGGCTGCCATTTAAAAACAAAAACAAAAGCGAGGCTACGATGTGAAGGACCAGCACTGTAAACATTGCAAATTCAAAGTGCAGACGTGGTGTAAACATTACTTTAATATCATTCAGTCACGTTTAATTTAAACAAAATCATATTAGTCATCATACAAAATGATAATCTCTCCGATTGGTACTGAAATTATTGTATCAAGTATTGTGTATTGTGAGAACTCTAATATAGTGAACGAATCGGTTCATTAACTTGAGTTTGATAAATGGCATCTAAAATGTGTGTTTGGAAAGATAACGTTAGCTAACTAGTGTGTTAATTTCATTATAACTTAGCTGAAAATGAGGTCTGATATCCCTTTTTATTTTCACTGTTCATTTGGAATGGACCTTTGGGTCACTCGGAAGGCAGTGAAATGATAAGTTTGTATCACTGATAAGATATAAAGCCAGATACACAACAATATGCCATCACGGACGCCGTTCCTGTGTGACTGCAGGCGATACTTCTGGGTTTCTTCTCACCGCAGCCTTGCTTTTGCTTTAAAAATAGCGGCCTTGTGAAATCAGTCTCTACGTCCCAGGAGGTACGTTTGTTTGCAGTTCTTGTTTTTTGAGAATCCACAAGAGGCCACTGTGTATGCTTTTTCAGATCTCAAAATTCTCTCACCATTCGCGCCTGCTGTTCTCACGTAAATCCACCAGAGGCCGCTGTAGACTGACTGAATGAGTGATCAAATGACCTACCCTCCTCCTTCCCTAAACCCCATTAAAAGTATTTTAAAAAGCACAGATTGACCAGCCCCCCCACTTCCCTAAACCCAACCAGTAGTGTTTTCAAAAGCAATCAAGAAAAAGAAAAGCCCCCTTATTTTTATTACGTTTTCAGATTTTACCAAATTCTCACCCTGTTATTTACTTGTTTTTTGTTTTGTTGGCTTTTGTCTTTCTTTTTTTTACTTACTCGCTTTCTGGAACCATTCTTCATCAGACTCAAACCCTGTTTATGTCGTCAACTCCTCTCTGCGTCTCAAGTCCGCTAACATATGTGGCGAGCCACTGGACAAACTGGTAACAGTGGTAAAGCCGTCTATACGGAGGTAAATGGTCAACTGGGAAGCGTGAAAAGGAACGGCATCATACCGCCCTGTAGCATTCATAATAAGGACAAAAATACAGCCATGCATACTTCTGGCTACATAATTCATGATTTCCAGAAATGTATATAGGGCTACGTTTTTAGAATGAGCCTATATTGGATCATTTTCATTATGAAATATATATAAAAAAAAACATTTCACATTATTAATATTTTCACACACGTACTGTATATAAAAGTAAATATAATTAACCCTATACATTCATGTGGGTGTGTAAATAAATATAAATTAAACTCTTTTACTAATAAAAGTGTTTAAACTAAATTAATTATTCACAAAGTAAGAGTAAAACCATTTAGCTTTTAAATTATGCGCACTGATTTCATTGTGATTATTATTCTGTGCTCAATAGGATGCCAATTTGTTCTTGGAAACTTTGCTCTGACTCCATTGCCATAGCTTAATGTTTTCTTTTTCATAATTAGAATAGCGTAATGCTTTCTTTTTCAAAATGCAAAAACAATTATAAAGCCTCTCAGCAGTCTTGATTGTTTCCTGTCACCCCTGGCTCGTCATGCTAATTTTACATGCAACTCGATGATCTCCCAGCTTTAGCGAAGTAAGAGCCTCCACTTATCGTGCATTTCCGAGCTATCAGGAGTTCAGTTGTATGTATAATGGCAGTTCTCTTTCCTGCTGAGTTCAGGTTGGCATCAGCGACAGTGATTTTTACCCCAAGAACTCCATTCGCTGCTGTGAGTGTCTCATTTCCTGGACCTGTTATACATTGTTCTGGGTAGTAAAGTGCGTCATGCGGTGTGTAGCTGTCAAGTTTTTTCTTCTTAATAACTCTTCATTTGGCAGATGTCTTGGATGTTGTGTGCATTGTATCGATCATAAAGATTTAACTTTTTTTGGTTTAGTTGGGTGTTTTACAATACACACCATCCAGAGTTTTTTTTTTGGTCGTTTATGGATTAGTCTTATTTTTTTTTGTTATGTTATGCCATGTTTAGTTTTGTTTTGGTAGGTTTCCTGGATGTTTTGCATTGTATCGATCATAAAGGGCCCTATTTTAATGATCTAAGCCCAAAGTCTAAAGCGCATGGCGCAAAAACATTAAGGGCATGTCTGAATCCACTTTTGCTATTTTAACGAAGGAAAAATATGTTCTATGCCCTGGCGCATGGTCAAATGGGGTTGAGCTTATTCTCTTGATGAGTTATGAGTGAGTTTTGAGCATAACGTGCAATAAAACCAATCAGAGTCTCATCTCCAATTCCCTTTAAGAGTCAGTTGTATTGTGCCATGTCACATTTGCTATTTACATGGCGGACTTTGTAAGTGGAAAAATGCTTCACTAACGAGAAAACAGTTAAACAAACCATCTGCAGTGTGAAAATAAAGAACGAGCCTCCTCCATTCCACCACTTTACTCCTTTACTTTTGTGGAGTAAGGAAACGGTGGAAACTCTCCACTGAAGACATCCATTAGCTTACATATTTAATTTTGTTTGTTAAGCGCAAAGATTTGTTTCAAAACTAGTTACATCCAAACCCACGTCCTATTCTTATGCCCCATATGGTGATGCATACATCTCCAAAACTCTACAGGTGGACAAATTAAATTAGTTTTTTTAAAAACAAATATAAATATATATATAATAAATAATACTGCTAATAATAATAACATTATACAAATGCAAATAGTCATGAATAAACTGAAAAAATCCCCCTGACATGAAGGCATGGAGGTAGTGGTTTTTATATTTATGTAGAAAATAAACATTTTTGTAACATTTTAATTTTTTTTCATATGTAAAAATATTTGTGTATTGCTGTACTTCCTGTGTATAGGAGAATTACCAACCTACGTCACACATGACATAACACTGGTTTAACCACGCATACCGGTTGCAAAAAAAAAGACCAGTTGCAATAGCAAACATGTCCTGTAGTGCGGTAGGATGCCAAATTCTAAAGTCCAAAAATAGAAAACTTAAATTTTACTGTACACCACACTGCTTTTAATGCCAACTGCAGGCGTTTTTTGGCTAACAGCCATCATAAGAGCAGAGTGGAGTGAGGACCTAATTAAAAATTCCTGACTCTGCAGTTCTCATTTCATATCAGGCAAGTTCACACAATGCTGAATCATACACATTACTCGTTTTTGATTGCAGCAATGATCTCAGCAAAAACAGTTAAATATGGTTAATTAAACTGCAGACACTGAATGCTTAGAATGAAATGTAAAAATGTAGGTTCACATACCCTGCCATACAGGTGCAGTTCGCTTTCAGAATGCATTTGTTTTGCTTGTTGATGATTATCCAGGCCTTGTACAGTTCCGTCTTCTTTCCTTATCTTTGTCTAGGCAGAACCTCGGTGTTTAGCACTATAAAGTTTTACATCTGGTAATCATGGAATTCTATTTCTTGCATGACACAGAACAAAATTGTTGGCATCCAAAGACTTTTAGGCCTTTAACCTCTCTCTTGTAAAATCACTTGGAGTTTTAATGAGATAGTTGTATATTTGGGGCTGGATACTTGGCCATTTCATCTTATCCAATATCTATTGGGAGGGTGCTATCGCAAATGGACCTGTCAGACAAATGCCGCTCACTTTAGCGTTAATTTTTGGCAAATAAATGTGCTTATCACTGGGTGACAAGCTGTTATACTACTCTGAAAGCATTATGTAAATAATATATGTAAAACATGTAATCAATATAACTGATCTCTAATACAACAACCTCTGTACCACATCAGAATTGTCATTCCCTTGCTGTAAATGCTAGCGCGCTCGGTTTTTTTTCTGCAACCTCGCTGCGCATGCATCCTGAATGTTTACAAACTGGCAATTTGTATATATTAAGCAATGTGTAATCGTTTTGGACCTGCATAGGCACATAACTAATACGTTCTGAGCTGGATTTTAGACCAGCTTTTAGTTGGTGAATGGTGCAGTCTATTTCAGTTCCTTAAAATAGCACATTTTACACCAGCACAGTCATGAGTCCACAAAGTGGCACAAATGAATTTACTGTTTAAACAACGTGGCACAAAACAGGAAAATTACAGACGCGCTGGTCTGAAAATAGCAACAAATCGCACCATACGCGTCTTGCACCAGGTATATGATAGGGCCCAATGTTTCAAATTTTTTATTTGTATTTTTGGTTTGGTTAAGTGTTTTGCAATATACACAGTTTAGAGTTGTTTTTTTTGTCTGTGTGTGTGTGTGAAATATTTGGTCATATTTAGATTTGGTTTATTTATTTATTTTTTGTTTTTTTATTATTATTTATTTGATTTGCACCGGTTTGTTGAATTACCAAACACATTTTTGTTTAGTTTTTTGTTTAATTTTGTACTTTTAACTTTGGTCAGAGTTTCATTTGTTTATGTTTAGTTTTTAGTTTGTTTGTTTTGAACATTGTAGAAAATGCAGGGTTCCACACAATTAATAATGTTTTTCCAACACAAATATATTAAGTTGACGTAACAAATTTAAGTAGATTGAACATAAAACAATTAATTTCGCCCCCAAAATCTTCAAATTTGTGTTGTTTCAGATCATTATATTTTCATTTTATTTTGTAAGTAGTTTGCACCAAACTTTTTTGTTTGCATTCTCCAATGTGCCCTATGTCATAAAATGTAGCATGGGGGAAAAAAAATAAGCAAAAATAAAATAAGTAATCAGTAGCCAAATTATCATCAAGGCTGAATGAGCATGTTGCAGCCTTATATAAAGCATTTATTTGTGCTCTGATTCAGGAGAAAATACAGCCTCATCAAACTCTCAACTAGGAGAGAAAAAGACCTTCGCTGAAAGACCTGTCATCCTAGCAGAACAAAAGGCTTTAACAGCCATTTCAGATTTGAGAAGTAAGTGAACTGCGGAGGTGATATGCATTTTGAACTGGATGTCTAAGATGTAATGAGGAATGAGGGTTCACTTTTGTGGTAATTGAACATCACATATTATGTAGATGTAAATGGTGGTTAAATTATTCTTTATATTAAAAGGTATTATAAAAGAAAGACTGGAAATGGTCTGTTCAGGGAACTATTTTACATATAAAAGAACTGAGCTGTTCACTTGTCAAACGTCAGAAGTTTGACTTGAGATTTGACTGCTCTTGAAAAGTTTTCAGGAGGTTTTGTAATTTGTGGTTTTCTCAGTCATTTTGAGAAGGCTTTGTCATTCGCTCTACAGCAGTGCTTCAGCACAAGGACAATGGCTGTTTCAATGGCTTACAGTTTAAAGCTTTTGGAGGTCAGCACACATCTCTTTTGGATAAAAAAAAGTCAATATACTTGGTCATTTAATGAAATGTTGAATGTAAGTTTTGATTCAGGTAAAACAAAGAAACAAACAAACAATAACAAAATGCTTTCTTTCATATGTGCACCAATATAACTCCAATGAATCCAATAAGCGGGAAGAATCTGAAAGTTGTCTAATTTTATTGTTTTGATTTATTTTTTCCATAATCTCATAGAATTTTTTATAGTGTGCTTCAGAATATATGCAATTCATGACATATGCTTAAAAAGGCTCTTTTACTCATGTTAGAATCATTTCAATTCAATTCATTCATTTATTCATTCATTTTCGTCTTAGTCCCTCTATTAATCAGGAGTCCCCACAGCTGAATGAACCGCCAACTTATCCATCATATGTTTTATGCAGCGGATGCCCTTCCAGCTGCAACCCATCACTGGAAAGCACCCATACACATTCATTCACACACTTACACTACGTACAATTTAGCCTTACCCAGTTCACCTATAGCGCATGTCTTTTGGACTTGTGGGGGAAACCGGAGCACCTGAAGGAAACCCACGAGAACATCGGGAGAAAATGCAAACTCAACACAGAAATGCCAACTGACCCAGCCGAGGCTCGAACCAGCGACCTTCTTGCTGTGAAGTGATCGTGCTACCCACTGTGCCACCGTGACGGCCCTCAATTCAATTCGATTCAGTTAAATTCTGTTCAATTCAGTTTAATTCAATTCAAGTTTTTTATATAGCGCTTTTTACAATAAGTGATGTTTAATAAACGAATTTCGGGAGGAGCATGTGCAGATGTTTCAACACATTATTGACAATCATTCTATTATCCAATCAGCATTAGACCAAACCCCCATAAATACCAAACTCCTCCTACCTTCATTATCTCATGACTTTAGCATTCCTCCACCACCCTGACACCTCACCTCTTAAACACTCTCTACATCATTAGGGGGAGCGTTCTGGGGCTGGGCTAGACACTTCATTCGGATCTCAACGTCTCTCACTTTCCCGACAAGTGGGAATAACACTAGTTGTGGTGTCTTTTCCTATCTCAGAGCCCTCTCCCTGGACAGCATGCCAAATATGCTTTATTCTTCAAACATCTGTAGGAGTGAACTGCTGAATTATTGTTTCAAAGCTGCTTTACAAAAGTTGCACATTAATGTTTTACAATCAACTTAAGTTAAAGTTTATTTTTTTGAATATTTATTTGAGTGTTTGCATTTACAATTTAAAGCAGTACACCACAGCAGTGAAAGAAAAAAAAACATAAAAATAAAATGTATATCATTCCAGAATTTCTGAGTAGGCCATATTTGTTCAGTCCATACTGTATGTTATCATTTAGTATGAGAGGCTTGGCAACATCTAAAAGAAGGAATATACAAAAGAGGTGCATCTTAATACAAAACAAACAAACAAACAAACACAAAAAAACAGTTCATATCATCTTGAATCACAAAGACTTTCAGATATATCAAAGTTACCAGTGAAGGAATACATTATGTCCTATTTTTAGTCAATGTGTTATCATTTGACATGAAGGGCTTGGAAACATTCAAAGAAAAAAATCAAGTTAAAGTTATAATCAAATATAAGTTATTAAATACAGACTTTTATATAAACAGACAATTTTATTGCATATACCTGTAGATGATATCTGTGTGTACATTTAGTGAAGCGTGTTTGTGTATTAAGTGTATGCGTTGTCCTGGAAGTCCTTGATGGTTGGCATCATCTCTTCGTATGTGTTGTCCTTGAGGTCCTCGATGGTTGGCATCATCTCTTCACGGGTCTTGGATCCCATCAATAGCGCTGCACAATCTCTAGTGACCCCGGGATGAGTATACCCAGGTGGAAATAGAGAACATTGGAAATCGGTTCATAATGTGTTTGAACAAGAGACGTTAAATATCAATGCAAAAAGGAAGTGCTATAAATGAAAATAGCAGTTATATAAACAAACATAAAAAGCTTAAAAGTATTTCTAACTAAATGCCTGGTGCATTAAGACAGGAGGAGTGTGTCTTTCTGGTGGTTTGTCAAGCCCACTCACCTGCATGGAGCACAGTCATGTGTCAAACTGTTATGTGATGCATTGTGTGTATGCTTTACGAAAAAAGATAAGTCTTTAATCTAGTTTTGAACCGAGAGAGTGTGTCTGAGCTTCGGACATTATCAGGTAGGCTATTCCAGAGTTTAGGAGCCATAAATGAGAAGGCTCGACCTCCTTTAGTAGTCTTTTTAGTAGATATTTCATATATGAACAAGCAGTGAACTGCTTCATCCAGAAATAGTTTGATCTGATGCTGCTTATCTCGGCCAGTACTCCCAGGTATGTCAACAGAAAATTCCTTATTAAAAAAAGTAAATAAATACAAACTTTTGGAAATTTTGTTGTTTTATTTGGATCTTCACAATTTATATATAGTGCTTCTTCATTAAAATTGTGGAATGAGAAACTTTTCTGTGAACAGAAAAAGTGGGACAAAACGTACAAATTTGAGGAACATGCATTACCATTTAAAACTGAGGTTGGAGTCTTAACATTAGAGCAGAAATTGATATAAAATAAATCATTATAATATCACTAACCAACATAATGTGTACTGTATGTGTGTATCCACATTTAAATTTGTCCAGTGCTTTGAGAACTGAATGTCTCCATGACCCCGAATCTTTCATGCTCTCTTTTAATTTACAAAATGAAGTGAACAGTACATCAGTTGAATCCCTGCGGTTTGACCCTGCTCTGTCTTTTCCCAGTTTCCATGACCAGCTCTGTCTCGTCTCCTCCTCTCTCATCTCTCTCTCTTTCTCTCTCTCCTCCAGTCTGCGGTTGTATTAGTCTCCGTCCAGGATTGCTCTGTATTTGGGGAGCTCTGCAGAAGAAGAGCTAATTTTCTCACTCAGACGGCTCTCATCTTGTGCGCAGTGAAAAAGGTGCTGTTCTTTAAAGCACAGAGCTTCCATGAGCGGAGCAGGCCTGCCTCTTAGAGAGCCTGTTATTAATGTAAAGGTCAGTGCAGGAAAAGGGACGTGCAGTGTAGAGGACAAACCGCACACTCGCTATACTTCACATTACTGCCAGATAAAGTCGGAGATGAAAGTCTGGCTTTCTCCCTTAATCCTCAACCTGAGCTCACTTTATAGAAAATTTTTTTCCAAGATGTCTGGGACGTGGCCTGTTGGGCATTATGGATACCAGCCACGTCCTTGTAACCTTCTTTCTGTTTGTGCGAAGACCCTGAACTGGCGTTATCTGGAATCTGCTAGTTTGCATAATACCCTCCAAACGTAGAGGCTTTATTTTTGTCTAAATGTTTTTTTTTTTAATCTTGTGTTCATCTAAATGGTGTGCATAAATGTCTTCAATTATTCACAGGATGAGAGAATTAGGAAAATCCCTTCGAGGTTCTGAATGAACAAGTGTTTGTTTGACTTATTTATCCTGTACGGTGGACCCCTACTGTGGCATTATAATTCTTTATACAACAATTTTTCTATGTTCTATATTCTGATTGGCTGAGAGCCATGTTATTATTGTAGAGATAACACTAGCACGTCGCCGACCATATGTTTTTATTATTTCGGATATCTGACATCAAATGTCTGTCATCGTGGCTACTTATTGTTCACTGATGCCTCATTTACACTAGCAGTGGCTTTGTTACTTCCTGTCGCTCTGGGTGGCGATCTGCTGCAAACGCAGGTCTGTGTAGCACGGAGAATACAACCTGCCTCAAAGCAAGCTGAGAGAGGATCACATGAGCTCTTCTATTGGCTCTTGCTCAAGAAAGTCGCTTTTCATTTGCATAAACTTTATCACGTTGCTCAACATGTCACCTGGTTGCCAATGGTTGCTGTCGCTTGCATAGCCGGAGGTCGCCGGAAGTTGCTCACTCTCTGTTGAAATGAACGGTCGCTTGTCGATTTGCCACCACGAGTCATTAGTAGTTTGAATGAGGCTTGAGAGCATCCTTCCCAGCAGACACACAACATCATGAGACCTTCATATTAGGTTAGATTCAGGTCATGACGTCAGTAGGCATGGGATAATAACCGTTTTTAAGGTATAATGTGGTTTGGAAAGGTCAAGGTTTTCAAACCGTCAAAATTTTCTGCAGTACCGTTCCTGAAGTATGTGTACGATTTTTTTTTTAATTTTTATTAGGACAACAGTATCTTTAGCAGAAAAGATATCTAAAGATGCAGTTTTAAATTGTTAAAAAAATCTGTTTTTTAAACAAATGAAGACAACAGAAGTCAATAATTCATTTAGCCTGACACGTTTACTGCTCCAAAATATTTTAAATGTTTCTCAAAATAAAATATCTTGTGTTCAAAGGAGAAAAAGTTTTTGTATTTAACCCAAACATTTAAAAAGAATATATTTTAGAGCAGTAATCACAAAACCGTAATACCGTGATAACATGATATTTTTATCCAAGGTTATCATACCGTCAGAATCTTATACTGGCCCTTGCCTACATGTCAGGTGACCAAAATTAAATGTCTAGCCAGCGTCCAAGGACGATGTTATTTTGACATCCAATAACGACGTCAAATTACGTTCATATTTAGTTGATTTTATGTTGTGTTGAAAGGTGACCAAAATCCAACGTCTGATAGATGTCATAGTGGTAACGTCCACACATTGTCAAGGTGTAACATGATTAAACTTTGATTTTAGGTTGGACATTGACGTTGGCCTAACATTGGGTTCTGATGTCAACATGATTTTCATTTCCAAACAAAATCCAGCATCCCCACGACATTAGGGTACATTGGGGTACAACGTCAATATGACGTCATGTTGACATCCTGTACCTTGGACACTATTGATATTTGTCTCTATAGTAGTTGTTTTAGGTACTGAAACGGTACTATTCGGTTTCAATCATCTGTTATTTGTTCCAAAGCAAATTAAATCCACTTAACTATTACAGTAAGTACACCAAAGGTGGCGAGAGCATCAAAGTTTGCTACATTGATCTTGCATATAATGGGGCTGTTGCAGCATATCAGCAAATCCCTTAGTTTCCCGCATAAAAACAAAACTTTAGGCCATTTGCCCTAAAATCTAAATTTCGATTAATTGATCAGTTTAACTATTGATTAATGAACAGTTCTTTTATTTATTTATTTTTTTGCCCTCATAGTTCACTGACAGGTTTTGTACAGTAAATATGCTCACATATTACAGGTGAGAGATTTATGAATGAAGGGTACATTACTTGATTTTAAAATAATTGAAAGAAACACACACTATTCTACTCTACTCTACTCTACACTACTCTGCTTTCTATGGTTATTTATTGAACATCAACATTGAACATTATAAATAAAGTGAAAATAAATGACTTGCACTTTTGGAAACAAAATAAATTTATTTTCAATGCATTTCATATTAAAAGTAGAAGGTATAAAGTATAGTATAGTAGGGTATGCGACTGCACCGGACCATGTGCGTGCGCTCAATGCAGAAGTATAAACCAGCCAAAGTGGAATGACGTGATTCCACACACGGTAAGGAAAGTAATGGAAAAAAATTTACCTGGAAAAATTAGATCGTTTATAGGTTCTGAATGTCGATTTCGATTACTTCTCGATTAGTCCCCCAGCCCTACTTTCTAGCATGAAAATGTTGCACGCCTTTTATCAAATTCGTTTAACTATGGAAGGTTGTTGTGTGTGGTGTGGCTCACATATGTCTGAAACATTCTGAAGCAGCAATACTGTTTTGTACTGTCGTAAGCATAAGATTTCCAAAAAAAAAAACTGTATAACAATAATGCACATCAGTAACTCACCTGTAACTTTTTAATTGATCTCTCTGTAAGAAAACATCATAAATAACTGGAAATCTGGTGACTGCAATATTCAAACCCTTGGCAACAAATGTGGTCAGAACTAAAATTCACAGAACTGTGTTCTCTGGAATCCTCTCAAGCGGTGGAGTTCTACATTCTGTTTGCTCATTACCTTACAGTTGACTTGATTATCAAGTCAGCGCCTCTCCTGTGCACTTATCGCTGCCAACCCCCATTGAAAATGAATGACTTCCGGCTACTTTGACTTCCGTCAGTGGACATTCAAATCAGTGCTTTATTGAGAAGAAATTGATGTGTTTGATTTGAAGAATGAATACAGAGATGAAGGTATTCTTGAACACTGTTTTCTCAACGCTGGAATACTTGATTCTGATTGGTTTCTAATTAAATTCTAATATATGTTATTCCCAACAACTGAAACTAATAACACAGACTCACCCGGGTACTTCAAATTATCTTGACCATATGTGCATATTTATGTGCTCATCTTTCACGCCACTAGATTGTTTGGCACTATATTGTGACTGAAAAAAAAGTAGATTAGGGTTGGCTACATTCTGCCATTTTTAGATCTGCCAACTTTACATTTAATTAAAGAATTAATTAATTATTACAGCTCAAATCACTATTTTGTTTATTTATTCAGTTTTGAGGCAAGCAGCCATGTAATTGGAAGGCAAATATATATCTAGGCGGTTGTTTTGTCAAAGAGCCCTGTTGATTTATTGAATTTCTTTATATTGTGTTTTGTTGTATTTGACCTTATAATACAGTCAAGATCCTTTGCTATTTTTATCATTACACTACTGTACATAATGCACCGAAAACAATCCTTTGCTACTACTGTAGTCAGTGTCAACATGAGATGTGAAAGAAAGTAGGTTCCTCACACAAACCTCTCTCCATAGTTGTTTTCATTTTGTTGTGTAAGCAAAATATTACACAAGTAGCAGTGCAATATGGCCTATATCAACATGGCTCTTGGTCTTGCATTCAACATCAATCACAACAGTGCTGAAATACAGCCAACTTCAACTGCTTCTCATGTGATGTTTTTCATATATCAGAAGCTAGGGATGTCCCGAGGCAATCTCATCGGTATCAAGGCAATTTTGAACTAATCAGTATCATTAGCAATCCTTTATTTTACATCAGCTGTAACGCAGGTGCAGGATTGGAAGAGTGTTTTTTATTTTTGTCCCATATTTGGTCCATTTGACCAAATGATTTCATTTTTTCACTCTGAAACACCTTGACATTCTCCACAGATGTCATTTCAATAAGGTTCTATAAAACGCTTTCACTGTCATCATGTCTTTCATGCACTCTTGGTTACAAAACAGCAAATTATGACTCTTCTGTGATGATTTGTCATTTAGGGTCAATTTAACCCAATCATCTTCAACAATAAATGCATGTTTGACTGAATGCTTCACCCAAAAATGAAAAATATGACATCTATTGCTTTCCATCAGTTTGTTCCAAACCTTTGCATGTTTTTCTCCCAGTGGAACACAAAAGATGCATTTATATGTGCTATTTATTCTAAAAAACATGAATGAATAATATTAATATGTAATATTTACAACAATTACAGCGCATACAAGTAAAACATTGTATTTTTAGCCATATAAAATCATCACCATATTATTATTATTATTATTATTATTATTATTATTATTATTATTATTATTATTATTATTATTATTATTATTATTATTAAGGGTGACGCAGTGGCGCAGTAGGTAGTGCTGTCGCCTCACAGCAAGAAGGTTGTTGGTTCGAGCCTCGGGTGGGTCAGTTGGCATTTCTGTGTGGAGTTTGCATGTTCTCCCTGCGTTCGCTTGGGTTTCCTCCGGGTGCTCTGGTTTCCTCCACAGTCCAAAGACATGCAGTACAGGTGAATTGGGAAGGCTAAATTGTCCGTTGTGTATGAGTGTGAGTAAGTGTGTATGGATGTTTCCCAGACATGGGTTGCGGCTGGAAGGGCATCCGCTGCGTAAAACATGTGCTGGATAAGTTGGCGGTTCATTCCGCTGTGGCGACCCCGGATTAATAAAGGGACTAAACTGAAAAGAAAATGAATGAATATTATCATCTTAATACAGTTTTTATACTGCATGTAAAATGAAATATGCCCTTGCTCTTATTATTGTCAACGATTAAAGAAGCAGCAATGAATCATTTGATCATGACAGATTTAAATGACATGATTCATTGAAAAAAAAGCTTTTTCAGTTAACTTTGATTCTCTTAACTGTGCTTCTACATCATTTTTGAAGGTCGTTCTTCAAAAATTCTCCTTTTTTATTCTGTGGAAGGCAGAAAATCAACTTTGGTTTGATGTTATGGTGCTTAAATGATGTTAGTTTTTCTTTTTGGAACTTTTTCTTTAAGAAATACCTCTGTAGGAGTCAACAGACTACTTCCAGGCACACATCGGTGCACTTTCTCAGTATTTATGAAACCCATAATTATGCATACACCTTTATACAAATCATTTCTCTTTTAACCTTTTCACGTGTCTCTCCAAAGCCACATGTAGTCCCTGAAAAGTCAAGTGTTATTTAAAGACGTTAGATGGGTTTGGCAGACAGACTTTGATCAGGGGAGTTTGTGCTAATGGTTGCTGAAACTGCGACATGCCTGATGACAACCAGCCGTCAGTCTCAGGCACATTACAGAAGAGCTGTCTAAATCACGCTGAGATCCCTCCACTACCTGCTCGTCTCCAGGCAAGCTCATTTTACCTTGACGTTTTCTTTTTCCCCTTTTTCTGAGGATATAAATATATTTTTCAAGCGAAAGCTTATGCTTTGCTTGTGTTTGGAATAGCAACCCCTGCTGTACTTTTTTAGTCTATTTTTAGAATATATATATATATATATATTTATTTTTAAGATGTATTTCTTTTTGTATTATTTTTAATTAAAGGTTAGGTCTTCTTTCTTTTAAAAATATTCAAAAATGACTAGAACAGTGTTCCATATTTTGCTGACTTATGTACTTACATTATCCCAAATGTTTCAAAGAATGTTCAAATCCAGAGAAGCAATTTAACAAGTTGATTCTTCTCCATGTGATCATGACTGGAAGAACTGTGGTATAATAAAAGCTCCTCTGCTTTTGTGCCGTGTCATGTTTGCCTCTCATCTTTCCTATTCTGCTTTTTACTACCATGATACTATGTTTATGAATAGCTCATCCATGAACATGACTTCTGCAGAAGTCTTATAGAATGTTGATGACTGCAGTGATTCCGCACTGTCTTTAGAGACAGCAGTAATAATTATTTTTACTGGACGATGTGCTTTACTCATATAAGAAGCACCTTGTTTATGTTACGAGGACATTTACTCTATTTCTCTACCATTTAAATAGCCTCTTCATTTTGTGTATTTCAAAAGAAAATGATAAAAATTCACCCATTTATCCATCCATCCAATTGTTAGTCCATCTATCCGTCAGTCCTTCCATTGACCAGATCTACCCATCCATTCATCCATCGAACAGACATATTCATCCATCCATCAAACAGACACATCCATCCATCCATTTAACGAACATAACCATCCATTCATCTATGTCAAACAGAACCATCCATCCATCTGTCGAACAAAACCATCCCTTCATCCATGCATCCATTTGTCGAACAGAACCATCAATCCATCCGTTGAACAGATCCATCCATCCACCCATCCATCCATCGAACGGACCGATCCATTTATCCATCCATCTGTCAAACAGACACATCCATTCATCCATACATCCATCCATCCATCGAACAGACCCATCCATCCATCCATTCATCCATCCATCCATCCATCCATCGAACATATCCATCCATCCATCCATCCTTCGAACAGATCCATCCATCCATTCATTCGTCAAAACAGGTCCATCTATTCATCCATCCATCTATTGAACAGACATATTCATCCATCTATCGAACAGACACGTCCATCCATCCATCCTTCCATCCATCTATCTGTCGAACAGATCCATCCATCCGTCGAACAGACCCATCCATCCATTCATTGAACAGACATATTCATCCATCCGTCAACAGACATATCCATCCATCCATCAATCCATCCATCTGTCGGATAGAACCATTCATCTATCCATCCATCCGTTGAACAGATCCATACATCGAACTGACCAATCCATTCATCCATCCATCTGTCAAACAGACACATCCATTCATCCATACATCCATCCATCCATCCATTGAACAGACCCAACCATCCATCCATCCATCCGTCGAACATATCCATCTATCCATCCATTTATTCGTCAAAACAGATCCATCTATTCATCCATCTGTCTATTGAACAGACATATTCATCCATCTATCGAACAGACACGTACATCCATCAATCCTTCCATCCATCTATCTGTCGAACAGATCCATCCATCTATCGAACAGACCCATCCATCCATTCATTAAACAGACATATTCATCCATCCGTCAACAGATATATTTATCCGTCCATCCATCCATTCATCCATTCGTCCATCTGTCGGATAGAACCATCCATCCATCCATCCGTTGAATAGAACCATCCATCCATCCATTCATTGATACATCCATGCATCTATCCATCAAACAGACCCTTCCATCCATCCATCCATCTGTCGAACATAACCAACCATCCATCCATCCGTCAAACAGACATATTCATCCATCCATTCATCCATCCATTGAACAGAACCATCCATCCATCTGTTGAATAGAACCATTCATCCATTCATTGATTTATCCATCCATCTATCCGTCGAACAGGCACATCCATCAATCCATCACAGATACATTAAACAGATGATGTATTAGTTGCTCGTACCATTTTAAAACAATTCTAAAATATACACAGAGCAAGCAAAAAACAAACCAATAAGTCGATGCAAAACAAGCTCTACTCTTCTTTCATTTGAAATTCTTAAAAAGCTTCTTATTTTCCAGTTTCAGAAAAGCTGAACCGGTAAACATGCTGGAGTAACAGTGAGTCCAGCAGAGCAGTGAAGCAGTGTCCGTCTCTCTCACGCTTACGCACAAATATTCTCACAGCAACAGCCCAAAGTGACACCGTGCATGACAATTAACCCGGAATTATTTTGTTAATGTGTTTACTTGGCAGCCGTAGCTCCCCATGTGTGCCAACAGGCGGGCCGTTTGCTGAAGACGCAGAAGGGCTAATGCAGTGGTCCAGCGGGACGCTTTACTCCCACAGAGCGGCGCCTCCATTTGTTTGGCCGCTCCAGAGATGCAGCTAAATCAAATTAACATTTCCAGGGTTATGAAAGATTAATGAGCAGTGTTCGTGTATAATTGCCCATCGCTAATGCTCAGATAGATAACAAAACGGCATGATCTTTGACATTTGGTGATTTGAGGCCATCTAGCAATATATGATATGATATATTGCTTTAACTGTCGATCTGTCTGATTGTTTAACTGTCTGTCTGTCATCTGCAGTTTTGGGCAAGCTACTTGGAAAATGTACTGAGCTAAGCTATTAGCTACTCAACTTAAAATGTAGCTTAACTACACTAAAAGATACCCTCTAGGAAATGTAGCAAGCTAAGCTAAAAGCTACTTGGCAAAATTAGATTAGCTACATCTTGCAATTTTCATTTTTAAATCGAAGCAACTTAAACTAAAGTCAGTCGTATCTTAGTAATCAAAAAAACTGTCAATGAAACATATGAGGCATAATTCTTCAGTTCAATTATATACTGCAAATAATATGCTGTACTAAACAGAAATAAATGATAGTATATAACAGCAAAACCAAAAAAAATGAAATAAAACCAGGTTACATATTTAAAATATTATAGTAATTTAAAGTAAAGGGAAATATTTAGGATTAAGCATTAAATATTACATGTATATTTACAACTCTTCATTAATGAATTACACTACATAATGTGTCATTAGTAACTATATATATATACATATATATATATATATATATATATATATATATATATATATATATACATATATATATATATATACATATATATATATATATATATATATATACATATATATATATATATACATATATATACATATATATATATATATATATATATATATACATATATATATATATATATATATATATATATATATATATATATACATATATATATATATATATATATATATATACATACATATATATATATATATATATATATATACATACATATATATATATATATATATATATATATATATACATATATATATATATATATATATATATACATATATATATATATATACATATATATATATATATATATATATATATATATATATATATATATATATATATTATATATATATAACATATATACATATATACATATACACATTTTTATGCGACGGATACCCTTCCAGCCGCAACCCATCTCTGGGAAACATCCACACACACTCATTCACACACATACACATACAGAAACCGGAGCACCCGGAGGAAACCCACGCGCCACTGCGTCACCATATATATATATATATATATATATATATATATATATATATATATATACACATACATATATGTATGTATATATATATATATATATATATATATATATATATATATATATATATATATATATATATATATAATAAAGTACGACAACAAATTCACCCAATTACTAAAGTATTTGTTAAGTACAGCATCAGAATTAACGTTATTGCATCTTAACATGTACTTCTTGAGGTATATATGGTCACGAGGAGGAATCCTGCTTCAGAAATAACTCCTTTCCCTCAGTCATCTTTCCATCAAGCAAATTTCTTCTGCGTGTTAGCCTAATTGGTTGGCGACATCACCGAGAGAGGTGGCAGTAAGGCCCCATTCACATGGGGCGTCAGCGTCAACACTTCCCATTCACTTTGAACGGATGACTTCAGGCATTGCCGAACTGCATTATGGATCCGCTTCAGTGGCATTGCTCGCTGCAGAAGTTGGAAATTTCTCAACTTTTCAAACGCCAACGGATACGAATGCCAATCAGATCGCTTTATGCAAATACACCAGCTCAGACAGTAGTCGATTGTGAACTAATTTCATTGGCTAACGCTGCTATGATGATCGCATCAGCCACAACTTCAGACATGCCCTCGGTCAAGAGTTGACGCTGCAATGAATCGCTGTGAATCGGGCGTAACGCACCAAAGAAGTTTGTCAACCACCATAAAACATGAAGAAGAAGAAGAAATAGTCATTCTCGCAATCATGTAGATTCGCTTTAATCGGCTAGACACCGGCCTCACAGTTCTGTTAATGTCGGTGCCGTCACTTATTGATCCACGATCTGCAAATGTAGCTTATGTGGACCCTACTGCGCTACTTGACTAAAAAAATTGCTTCGCTACTAAGTAACTATTTGATTTAGAAAGTAGCGCCACTACCGCCACGTTACTGAGAAATGTAGTTAAACTAGTAGCATCACTACTTGTAGCAAAGCTACTGCCCAACACTAGTCACCTTATTATATATCTGTTTATCTGTCTGATTATTTAACTGTCTGTCTGTCATCTGACTATCTGGTTGTCTATCTGTCCATGTTTGTCTGTCTGTCTGTCTGTCTGAATTATTTATGTCATTATAATTGACAAAAGGCTGATTTTAGGTAACAGCTGAATGTTTGACAATGCCACAAATTTCAGCTAATGAAAACCCTAAAGTAATGACATAAAGTCTGAGACAAAGCCATGGCCAGGAAACTGCGGTAATTGGTGGGAAATAAATTAAATATGTGCAAATTGGGCTGACAACAAATGTTGCAATCACAATGGGGATTCATTTGCGGGGGAAAAAAAGCAAAAAAAAAAAAAAAAACCTTGCAGCTGCAATAACAGGAATGAACAACACAAACCACACTGAAAGCACAGTAATAGAGTTGTAAAAGCACATTAAAAATGAAATGGCAGAAATGGAACAGAAAATGGGTACACTTGCTAAAGTGTTGTTTAGAATAAGCATGTTCTGTTAAATGTCAAAAGAATTAGCTTATTGTGACAAATTGTCATGTTGCTATTGCTGCTATATTGCACACTATGCCAAGTGACCTTTTTTAAAAGTAAATGTCTCTGATATATAATACAAAAATAAAATGAAATGTTATGTGAAACTTTATTATCTGATATTATATATTAAATATATAATATATAAATATATTATCATATTTTCATATTGCTATTACTAATTACTACACTTTTGCATAGAATAATTGTTTATTATTTTAATTAAAAAAATCTCTTCAACGTACTCTTGAATTATTGGCCTGTGAATTTTCTTTTTCAAATATTTGACAAATAATGTTTAACAGAGCAAAGAATGTTTCCAATATGGGCTCATTCTGAAAACGTAGCTCTAAATAACATTTCTAGAGATTGCGAATTATGTAACCAGAGTTACGTATGGCTGCGTTTCATCTTTAAAACGAACGCAACGGGGTGTTATGATACCGTTCCTTTTTTTCGCTTACCAGCTAACTGCTTACCTCCGTATGGATAGCTTTTCTTTTACCGATAGCTTGACATGTACGTCAGCAGACTTGAGACGCAGAGCAGAGTTGAGCAAGACAACAAGGTTCGAGTCCAGTAAAAAACTATTCCAGAATACAGGTAAAACAAAAACAAAAGCCAAAGAATAAAATAAACAAGTAAATAAACAGGGTGAAAATGTGGTAAAATCTGAAAACGTGCAAAAATGAGGCAAGCACTTAACTTTTTCTGGAATGCCTTTAAAAACAATGTCTGTTGGATTTAGGGAAGGGGGTGGGCGGGTCATTCGGTGCTTTTTAAAACACTATTGGTTGGGTTTAGGGAGGAGGGAGGGTGGGTGGATCGGTCAGTTGAAAGCGGCCTCTGGTGGACTTACGTGAGAAGAGCAGGTGAATGGCACTCGGGAGAGAAATTTGGGATCTGTAAAAGAATACACAGCAGCCTCTGGTGGATTTGTGAAAAACAAAAACTGCAAAAAACATGTCTTCTAGGACGCATTTTGCTCTCTCCAGAAATGTATTTAGGGGTACGTAATCAGAATTAGCCTTAAATGAGTATGTCCTATAATATATTTTTATATAATTAATAATATATTTATAATAAATTTTTATTTTTGGAGAAAGTCTTAATTGTTTTATTTTGGCTAGAATAAAAGCAGTTTAAAATCATTGTAAGCTCAATATTTTTTGCCCCCTTAAGCAATAGTTTTTTCCGATTGTCTACAGAACAAACCACTATTATACAATGACTTGCCTAATTACCCTAGTTAAGCACTTTAAGCTGAAAACTAGTATCTTGAAAAATATCTAGTAAAATATTATGTACTGTCATCATTGCTAGATAAAAGAAATCAGTTATTAGAAATTACTTCTATTTAAAAATGTGTTGGAAAAAAATCTTCTTTCCATTAAACAGGAATTGGGGAAAATGTACAGGAAGGGTAAAATTTCTGGAGGCCTAATAATTATGACTTAAAATAAAAACAAAAAATGACTCTATCTGTATTATCAGCTTTATTTACAATGAACCAAACATTAGAACCAAACCACTTTATCCTTCGTTATACCTAAGCTTATTATTCAACACAGGGTTTTTATCTATGTCAATTAATTTTTAATATTCAGAGTGTCCACTAATCTGACATTTCTGAGCATGCTTAGCTTTATAGGTGCAGTTTTCAGATGTTAGCAGTAATATATGGTGAATGATGTGGTTTATAATATAAAGCTGTGGCCGAATTGACTTGCGCTCTGACAGCTGCTGTGTTATCAGCTCCAAATGCTTCAGCTTGTCTGTCGGTTTACAGCACTGACTTGTGATTAGATGTTTTATTTTAGAGTGTTGCATTTGGGCCTTTGATGAACAATGGTCTTGTTTTCCCATCCTAAAAACAAAGGCGGCCATTGTTGATATTGGTTTTTGCCCTCAATGCATTCGCTCATTAATTATTCATCTGCACTCTGGATTCCTGGCCAGCTCTGTTCAGGACACATTAGACATCACTAGTGAAACACTGAAAACACGTGATGTTTGGCAGAAGTGCTGAATACGGGGAAGGAAGTGATGGCAGGGGGTTTTGCAACTGAGTATTTTTTGTAGTGTTTATGATAATCACTGAGACGCATATATATGAGACTATATATTTTCTTGTTTGTGGGATTCTGAGTAAGAGTGTAGAATGACTATAGACAATACTTTAAGACTAATTTTAAATCACAAACAGTAATATTAAAACTGCACAATAGTTGTAAGGCACTTGTTAAATGAAATAAAGTTTATAATAATAATAATAATAATAATAATAATAATAATAGTAGTAATAGCATTAAAATAAATATGAGTGAGTGAGCAAGCAAGCAAATAAAGCAAGCTGCTTGCAGCAATTATGGGGCCAATCAGTCCAGAGGTAGAATGAGCAAAGCAGTCCAGAGGCAGAATGAGGAAATCAGTCCAAACGCCAAAAGGTTAGTGAGTAGCATCAGACCAAATGAAACAAGTTATCGAATACATTTGAAGTATATTTTACTTAAAATATCAAAAATCATGAAAATAATGAACATATGCATGATTTATTGGTTTCTTTTTTTGACCAATAGGTGGCAGAGTTACAAATCTGATGTGTTGTGGTCAGTGTTCGGTGACGATGAAAAACATTAAGTTTGGTGTCAATATATTTAAGCATTGCAGTTACAGCCTCGGATGCAGTTTGGCATTATTGGAGTAATTTTAGTTTCGCCTATTGACATGAAATGCACATAATTTGGTCATCATGCTCTGAATAGGATCAGAGTAAAATTGTATTATTAATTAATTCATTATATTTTTGGTTCAGTCCCTTTATTAATCCGGGGTCGCCACTGTGGAATGAACCGGCAACTTATCCAACATATTTTTTACGCAGCGGATGGCCTTCCAGCTGCAACCTATCACTGGGAAACATCCATACACACTCATTCACACACACACACACACACTATGGACAATTTTGCCTACTTAATTCACCTGTACCGCATGTCTTTGGACTTATGGGGGAAACCGGAGCACCTGGAGGAAACCCATGCGAACACAGGGAGAACATGCAAACTCCATACAGAAACGCCAACTCACCCAGGCGAGGCTCGACCTAGCGACCTTCTTGTTATGAGGTGAACGTGCTACCCACTACACCACCGTGCAGCCAACTGTATCATTATAATAATAATAATAATAATAATAATAATTATTATTATTATTATTATTATTATTATTATTATTATTATTATTATTATTATTATTATTATCCGTTCAGTATTTTATTAAATTTGGAAGAGTAATATAAACATTTATATTTTTGTATGTTTGCTTATAATACACTATATATTGGTACTATATTAATTTGTTTCCACCTCCAAATTTAATATGACTCCAATTTACAATATTTTCAATTTAAATTAATCTAATTCAAGCTGATCACCTTATAGGTTGTGATTTAGTCTAATTTAGATTGATTAATCTAATAAATCCTTATTTTCAGTTAATAGTTCATCGTTTACCCGAAATCGCTTAGTCAGTATGCTGGCCAGTTACATCTGCTCAAGGACACATCTTTACCAGTTCTGATTCTTAAATAGAGCATATAACTGTAAACTAATTTCCTAACATGCTTGCTCATAAATAAAGAAAATTTGATTAATGCTCTAGATTATGGCATACTAAGTCAGTAATTGTCAGAAATCAACAGGCCTCTAATGCTGTGCCTATGCTCCATCTATTGAGCCTGAATTTATAACTAATCCTGGTCATAGGATCAGCCTAAACGATCTAATAGTTACAAAGATTTCAGGAGACATTAGAGTTAAACAAGAATGTAACCTTTATTTGTCAGGCAAAGATTTTCCATTCCAATTCACATAATAAAACAAAATAAGCCAATTCAGAAATGTACAACATCAATTAAGAGTTAAAGATTAATACCTGACCATGTAGAAGTACGTTAGAGCATATATGTTTAAACACACTGCAGTACAGAATCCCACAGACATTTTTGCACCTTTCCCTTAAATACTCACCATAAATTCAGGACAATAAAAGCATCACAAAGACCCTTGTCTGGTCTTGAGTTGATGTGAAGACCATTTTCCCTGGAGTGGAGCATCTGACAAAGATCTTATCAAAGTCAAAACCCAAATTAACTGATATAAGGGAACTTGTAAAATATTACTGTAAAATTTGGACCACTTAACCAATCACACAGAGACATTTATGATACCAAACATGAATATAAAGCCATAAGATACACCATATAAAAAACTTGGACTGAGCTTGGACTTGTGACTGAGCTGGTCTGGTGGAGAAGGTAAAGTCCAGGACAACAAGAGGGGCTCAGGATGCATGATCGAGACAACCCGAACAACTGATTTCCTAACTGATCTTCATCTCAGATTAGAAAATGTATTGTTTTAGTGCCCATCCTCGTGGCCGTGTGTCATGTGGAATTCCATTACAGTTCTCAGGGTCTATTAGGTATAGCTATCCTACATTATTATATATTAATACACAACTTTAACAATAAAGTTTTTATGCTGTATAAAATAAATACCACTTAACACTGACTTTTTGGCTTTATTATTTTTCAGCACCATATGAAACCAACATATATACAAATGGCCCTCTATGTAAGCTGGCTTATATAACCATATTATGCTTTGATGTTTTTCTTTTGATCAATTTCATACATTCATATGTGTCATCCATTCAAGCATCTTTCAATTTATTAACCCTGATAGTCTGAAAGCAACAACAACAAAAAATAAAAATCCAAGCAAACCACATCACGAGTGCGCTGTGTGAGATTTTCCCATTTGTCCAGTGTGTGCAAGTGGACGATTTATCCATGCTGTGCGCTTTGCCTCCTCATGCAGATCATCATAACTACATAAACAGCCTGCGGGAGGATGAGCCAGGTAATTTGCTACAGTATGTCGGTGCAAGAAACATAAACATTTCCAAAATAAAATTAAGCAAATGCTGGCAACATCTCACTCTGATCAGTCATGTTTTCATCTCACCCATTGAAACTTAAATATGTCAAGACTTGTTGACATCCACAGATTTTTAGCCATGTAAAGCCCACTTCAAGATGTGGCTGAAATCAGTTTTTACATGTAACGAGCATTCATACAGTACCAAAGTTCTCCTAAGCAATTAATATATCAGAATATAACCAGTTGCTGACACCATGCTGATCAGAACTTCATTCATTCATTCATTCATTCATTCATTTTCCTTCAGCTTAGTCCCATATTTATCAGGGGTCGCCAGAGCAGAATGAACCGCCAACTATTCCAGCATATGTTTTATACAGGGGATGCCCTTCCAGCCACACCCCAGTACTGGTAAAGCTGATCAGAACGTCTCCATGTTTATTAGTCATAAAAATAAGGGGAGAAACACCAAAAATACTTAGTCTGTAACTATCTCGAGAAACACCAGATGAGGAAAATACATTGCACACACTCAAACACAGTCGGCATATAGGCAGTTAGTAAAATTGTTACTCACAATTGCACTGTATAGGAGATAAACAGCTCAGATGGTGTACAAATAATTTGCATTGGGGTGAACATTTGTGCAGCAACAATACTACCATGTGCTCTGTCATTGTTGTGTATTTGTTAACGTTTACCTTTAATCTACACCTCACTCAACACATACCATGAGGCTGTAATGTTCTCATTTTTGGGTGTTTACACACACGACAATGGCTGAATTTTCAAAAACTTCCACTTTTTAATCCATTTTAGATTTATGTTTTTTTCTGTCACATAAACACTATTGTCATGTAAACAACAAGGCAAATGCATAAAAAGTTGGAGTTTTTTTTTGCTGAAAATGTGTAAATGGCTCTAGAATGGCACATTGCTGTTATAGACTGCAGATGTTATCAGTCAGGTATGTTTTAGCCGAGCAAATCTGATTGGCTGAGCTGTAAAATAAACAAAACATCATTGGCTTTTCTTAAGGGAAGGAGCCACTGTTAGTCTAAATTTAGCAAAATGTAAAATACGTTGCTCCAGGGACGTTTCGTTTCTCGTTTCAGATGACAAATCCACTGGAGGGCGCTGTTTACATTTTTACGAATCTTAAAGAAGTTACTTGGGATACTTTTTGCTGTACATATCAGATATGAATCCTTATTATACATGTTCATTAGAAGGTGGCAGATCATCTACCAAACCACTTCTCTAAACCAACCAACAGTGTTTCTAAAGCCTAACTAAAGTTTCTTTCTACCGCGATTTTGTCATCTGAGACAAATGTGGGAAATCCTAAAAGATTTCTGAAATCCTTGGCTAAAATCTGTGATCTTTGATTGTTGGTTTGACATGTTTGCAGACAGCTGCTTAGTACCCGTTGTGATCAGATTTTTCCTCCGATGAAGTTCTGGCAGTGTCAGAAGATTTCAGACACTTTCCTGCAGTGTGACAACAACTGCGTTGCGCAGCAATCCAAGAACTAATAGGAACTCCAAATTTGATGACGCGATTCATGCGACAATTCTAATGACCGCGGGGAAATGGCAAAATAAAATTCTTGCTGGTTTTATTACTGAGACACGCTGTGTGCAAAATTGCCGCAACAGATTGTTTATGTTTGCTGTGAGGAATCATTTCAGAATGCGGGATAGTGAAAGTGTCGCGGGTGGATGACGTCAAAACATTAAGTTCGGTTGAATCGGACTAGAGTTCATTTTCCCTCTTGGCACAGTTTGTTTGGGCAGGTTTAAATGTAGTAATTATACTCGATTGCACACCAAAAGTGGACCAAAAAAGCATACCAATACTCCCTTTGTGGTGAGAATATGATCCGAACTAGAACAGACCCAACCGCATAAAAGTACTGCACCTTTTTGGACTAATCCAGCTGCCGTAGTCTGATGCACTGTGCGTTATGGAATGTGGAGGAAAAATATATATAATTGCAATGCATTAAAACATTGTTTTCAAACCACATCCACACTTCATTCTCAAAATGTGTAGTTTGTTTAAAGTGATGTGTACAAACTATATAGTATACTATCACCAGGGATACAATCAGCCAGCGCAATCGTCTCTCCATAGTAAAAAGCGACATTTTGTTTCTGCCGGTTTGTTTACTTGCAGGAGTTCCATTGTCATTTTCCCGCACATTAATTTTGACCAATCAAAAAGCAGTTAAGGAAATACGTTCAATAACATCTGGCCAATGAGTGATGTGGATTCTGTCAGATTACTGCATTTTGATTCTTTTCAACTGGTTCGGACCAATTAGTGTGGTGTGAAAAGGACCCAAAACGGCAGAAAAATGCTACAATGTATCATTTGTTGCCCTTGGTCTGGACCAAATTTACCATGATTTTACATTGCTTTTGTGCTTTTGTGAAACCGTGCTTAACCTGACTTGAACTCAAGCATTCTGCTTCACAAATACAACATTGTACAAGGTGAGCTACTAAGAAAACTGACCACACCAGAAAAGTTGTCCACATGGACTTACATAGGAGAGACAAACATATTATAAACATATTATGAATGTATATTGTTTTGTGGTATTATTGGTGTTGTGCAAATGATTATAATACTTAAACCCATTCTTTAATAATATGTCACTGTCAATATCATTAGTGTGAATAGGAACAAAAGTTGTTGGCATCATACTGCTCCTAGTATTCATTTCACCAAAAAACTGCAGTCAAATGTATGTTGAAGTAAGTTTTTTTCATGGTTTCACAAAAATGTAGACTGAAAAACATATTTCCAATTCACATGTATTGTATGTTTCATTTGAAATGACATCACGCTCCAAACAAAGCTGTGCATTTCAAGACACTTCAGAGGGTCTTTAAAAACACTTTTCTTTACACTTCAGACTTTATTTACCTAATCCATTAATTTCCAGCTATAGCTACTGGCCTCTCTCCTGGATCTGGCCCCATCAGTATGTTTCCTGAGCCCATGTGCGTCAAGATGTTTATTTTATCTAAAGACAGGAGAAAAGCCTAAAGGCAGGAGTGCTTATTTCAGCCAAATTACCATGCAGAATGAGCCAAGCCGAGCTGCAGGCTGAGTCACGCCAAAATGATATTAGCTTCTTACGCAGATGCATGGAGACTGACAGCGAGGATGTAGATGGAGGAGGCTCTGAGGTCTGCCGGTTCTGGGATCAGGCTCAGCGGCTGTCAGTCTGGGGTTATGGAGGTGAGGAGAGGTGTCCGGGATGAAGCTGTGGGCACATTAAGACCGAGGAGGGAACCAAGAGTTGCTTCTGAATAAGGAGTACCATTTTAGGATAAGTGCTCTCTTGGGATGAGCTCCGAAAAAATAAGCTTGTACCTGGAGCTGTAATTGAAATTATTGATGCAGGAAGAGGTTGAGTCAGAGACCAAATCAGATTGGATGTTTTTTAAGAGTAAATGACATGGTTGTGTGTGTGTGTGTTTGGCCATGCTGTATTTAGGATGCTGTATACTTGGAATATTAGGATAGAGTAATGGTTATGTTCAGGGCTTGACATTAACACCCGCCAACCTGCCAAGTGCAGGTAGATTTCAGCTCCGGTGAGTTAGACCGCAGTGTTGGGTAAATTACTTTAAAAAGTAATAGATTACAAATTACTGATTACTACTGGAAAATTGTAGTCTGATTACATTAGCAATTACTTTATGTAAAAAGTAACCAGATTACTAATTACTTTACTTTTGAAGTTACTTTTAAAACATATAAAATATACCTATGAAAATATAAACTATACTGAAAAAAACATTACAATGGGTTGATCACAGCAGCTTGACATATTCAAAAGACTTAAAGAGTTTGCCCCAAACCTAAAATACTCTCATCATTCACTTGTTCCTAACCCGTTTGCCTTTTTTTTTAATAGAAAAGAAAAAACTGGATGCCTGTAACCAGAGGTGGGAGTAACTCACACATGTGCAAGTCTCAAGTCATAACCTTCAAGGTCAACCGTCATAGCTTGGTCTAGCAAGTCACTTTCAAGTCAGTTAAATTATATATATATATATATATATATATATATATATATATATATATATATATATATATATATATATATATTTGAAATGACACTTTCACTAGTGAACAAGATAGCTTTCTGTTAGGGGAAATGTGTATGCTCATCTTAAAGCCATTAAAATATCACACTATTAATTAAATAAGACAACACCAATAAATCACAACACCAATATTGTAGTTCACTGGTAAATTTTGCGGGGAAAAATATTTTTAATCAAAATTATTATTTTTTTTTTTCATGTGACTCGAGTCCCCCATCTCTGCCTTTAACCATTGACATCCATAGTATGAAAAGCACTGTATTGTTTGGGTGTTCTGTGTTTGTCCGCGGTAATTAGTAAATATGTAACCTACGTGTACATATTCCAAAGTATGAAGCTTATCAGCCAGTTCTTGTCACCTGACTCGCAGTTTTCAACTGAGTGTGCCTGAAATGTGAGCGTGCGTAAAATGCGCTCCCAATATATGCGTGCAATATGCGCTCCCAATATATGGGCGCGCACAAAAGACACAATATGTGAACGGCCCAATAAGCAGCTACGCTTCTGTTTGCATTCAAAAGATACCTTCACTCCTGATCCTGCACAATTTTTTTTCAAGCTAACAATTTAGCCTGTTTAGGCTGAGTTGGGCTGCTGTGTTTTTGGGTGCCGGTGTCCTCCTTGGTGACGAGTGTTGTCAAAGAATGCTTTCTGTTCAAGTGCTTAAACAAGTTGCTGGTATAGATAAAATCAGTCGAAAATTATTTAGAGACTAGACATACACTGCATTTCACAGCAATACTGTGGAACGCATACACCTAACTCCGTCAGACAGCTACTATCACTACCCACTTTGGCTGGTTGAAAATACATCCAGTGTTCTCCAGACTCTGGAGCCTAGACTGCAGCTCTGCACAAGAAGTTTGGCCAGAGGAGAAATGGTTGTGACCAACTGAGCCTGGTTTCTTTCAAAGTTTTTTTCCTTTTACTTCCGTCAATTGGTGAAGTTTTGTTCCTGGCCACTAGCTTGCTTAGTTTGGGACTTGTAGAGCTACACATTGATGGATTTGCTTTTTAGTGTTTGAACTTTCAGCAGTGAAAATTAACCACACACTGAACTAAACTGAACTTCAACTCTGAAAACTGGACTGACACAGTTTCAATTTGCTAGAACTTCTACATTAAGCTGCTTTGACACAATCTACATTGTAAAATCGCTATAGAAATAAACATGAATTTAATTCAATTAAATTGAATGCTCCCGTTTCCTGGTGCGAAGCAATCATGCCTGGAAGCGCAAGTGGTGTGATTTTGTTCACTTTGAAATAGACTGGACAAAACTTCACAGTCTTGCTGCTTTCAAGAGCTCCAGATTTATTTTTTAAATGTCCTTTTGTAAGCATGTAACCATTCTTTAAACAGATTATAAATGAGCCGATGACCGATAATAATATTTAGCCAATTCCATGCTTGTTCAATAAAAAAGGTCAGGAGAGGGTTTTCTTCAATGTCAAAAATATTAGTAATTTATTGGATACAAATTAGTAATTGGATGTAAAAAAAATTCAGTTATCCCAGAATTACATTCAGGGGGTGCGCAACAGCAAATATTCTGTGTTAATATTTTCAACCCATCTTTGCTCACAGGAAGTTTAGCTGCAGAGCTCAAGTTCAT
>NC_079444.1:30393986-30396486 GCF_903798145.1 Danio aesculapii
TTCGGCTGCACTACAAGTTCTTAAGGCAGGACATAGTTAGTAGATCATAAGCTCTCAATAAAATCATGTGTAGGCGCATTAAATTACATATTAATAAATAAAAAGTATTAAAATCGTTAAACTGCTTTAAAATTCTGTAACTAATGTGTCTATATATAACTGTCGTATGAAAATTAAATGCTAAATTACATTATTATAGTGCATTACATTACAGTCAGTCACTAATATCAGACGATGCACATACCTGCATCGCGATCAAAACATTAAAAATAAATGTTTTTTATATTCTACACATGAAAGAGAAAAGATCAAATTCTCATTTTAATTGATTAATACGATCAACAAAACTCTTCTTGAAAAAAAGCATCTTTCTCAAACCGAAAAAAAATGCAAGATTTGGCAGAAAAATAAGGCTGTGAGTAAAGGGAGATCATTCTTCATTATGATCGCGAGCTCCATGATTGCTGTCATCTTTTTTCTACTGTTATACATAGGGGGTGGCCGCCGTAAATATTTAATTGTAACATAGTGTTACAATTAAACTAAGTCCAGTGGTGCAACACAAAAATATTTAGTTGTGTGTAAGTTTGAACTTAGTGTTCCTTTAAGTCACAACTAGGCTACGGTTAAACTTGTGCACTGCTGGTGCAACCGGCCCCTTGTGTTCTAACCGCTTGCTGTGCCTTATGATTTTTACGGAGCGATCTGTCTGCCCACTGTTGAAAAAAGTGATCTCTGTGTGGAAAAAGCTCCTGACGTCATGCGCTCCGACACCAAGATCATTGTGGTTGCCTAGCAACATAAAAAGTGCAGCACCTGCTCTTCAACAAAAAGTCAACAAACAAAATCTACTGTTGTGTCCTTGTTGTAAAAAGGGGAGCAGAGGACACAGAGATGCCCTGGTGGACTGCAATTTTCCTACTGGAATATACATATTTTTAAAGGGAAGGGACAACTTTTTCCCTAAGAGACGCAAAGTACAGTTTTTTGTTTTTTGTTTTTCCCCAGAGGGGCCCAGGCACCTGGGAATCAGTTTGGGGTTCGGTAGTTTGCTCAATGATCTCACCTTAGTTATAGTATTGAGGGTGGAAGAGTACGCTGTATTACCTCTTGTTTTATTTTTTATGAACTTGTTACATAAAATTTTGGGCTCTTGACCAGGATGGTGCACCAGCCGTACTTTTCTTCAACAACTCTAATCCTGCCCTACTTGTCACAAATATACCCAATCACCACTTAATAAATAAAGGGGCCAAGGGACAACCCCGTCAGTGTCTTGCTCCAAAATGGCGGCCTAGGGTAAAGGACAGATGGCATAAGGCAAGGCAAGTTTATTTATACAGCACATTTCATACACAGTGGCAATTCAAAGTGCTTTAAATAAACAAGAATAAAAGAGACAAATATAAGAAAATAAAAACAAATAATAAAAGTGATTAATAACAAATAAAAGAAAATAAAAAAAGGCATAATAGTGGGATCTGTGAGGCGTACTGTAGCACAGTGCTCATTCAGTAAAGGCACAGATAAACAGATGTATTTTCAGTCTTGATTTGAACAGGCTTAATGTTGGAGCACATCTGATCATTTCTTGAAGCTAATTCCAGGCAGCGAGGGGCGTTTGGAGGTGAAAGGTTGGCAAAAAAAGTTTCTTAGTTCAGTTCCCATAACACCATCTGCTTGGTCCCCAACAAGCTAAGACATGTTCATTTTGACATGGATCTTTGATGGTGTTACTGCTGGACAGCCTTTTACTAAATTGCCTCATGATGGCCTGCGACGGGTCTTCTAGATTATAGTTGCTTGAAAGAGTCCTCGCTCTTACATCTCTACCATCATGGCTGTGGGCAGCAGAACTTTACCTTCAGTGAATGCTTGTGAGTCCTCCATTCCCTCATGGATGAAAACCGCTCCTGCATAATGTGACAGATGGTAGAGTGTCTAAGCTCTCCCAGCACCAGCTTTGAGTATCCATGGCTGCACACACTGCTCAATCCACCACCAATACCCCCCTGTGGCTGGGTTTCAGGACTAGTGTTGCAAAGTTCATAGTTAAGGAAAGAGATGGGAACCAGCGAACATCAACTGAAAACTTTAAGTATAGAAATAAAAAAAATACCCTACTTTATGAGGGGTTCTGTTACTTCTGTGATGCTGACCAATAGGTTCACAAAGACTCCCACAGTACATACTGAATGCAGCAATCAAGCTTAGCTAAGTGAAAGAGAAATTATGTATTGATACTGCAAGATCAAAATATGCAACGGAGTAACTGCTGTTGTTTTTAATATATATTTTTTTCATTTAATTCAGGTTTTTAGATGATAAGACAGCTGATTTGGTAGACATTGTTAGTTTATGTTCTTGTTCCTGAACGTCAGATGCACCTCCTCATTATTGTTGCAAGTGACAAGTTGTAGTCTGATAATTCTCTTAATAGTTTTGACTGCAGTTTCGTCCTAACGATCTGCATAGGCAATTCCAACACAATCTCACGGCA
>NC_079444.1:30401486-30468986 GCF_903798145.1 Danio aesculapii
CAGGGGAAACCCACGCAATCACGGGAAGAACATGCAAACTCCACACAGAAATGCCAACTGGTCCAGCCAGGACTCAAACCAGCGACGTTCTTGCTGTGAGGCGACAGTGCTAACCACTGAGCCACTGTGCCATCACAACTGTTAATTTCACTTAACATATTTTTTTATGATTATTCACAGTTAATTTACTTCATAATTTTAAGACAACAGGTTTACTCACTTTTTTTAAAGTCATCTAATCACTTGATCTACAGTTCGTGTAGCTAAGCCATGGTTAATTACTATAGTTTAACTACAAAACATCATTGTTTGTTTTATTAATGCAACTAGTTAATTTTCTAGCAGGAGACAGTTTTTACCACTCTTATTTTTTGCCAAATTAAATGAGATCAATTTTATGCCTTTATTAACTGTGTCAGTGGATAGAGTTTCATAACTTTTGTATTTTTAATTTGAATTTTTACACTGTTAGACAAGAGACTGTTAGTTTCAATGATTTTTATTTTAAAAGGGAAAGATTGTAAAAGGACTTTATTTTTACTAGCAAGACAAGTCATTTTACTCGGTGGCCATCTTTGAAATATCTCTCAGGCAGTATGCACGGGCATTCTGTCTAAATGAAGAAACATCAAATTCTCCAAAACTGTTAATCAAGCTTACAATTACATTACATATTTGGAATCACCAGTAAAATTAAACAACAACTGTCTCATAAGTTTTTTTTTTTTTCAACATTTGAATCAAACAAAATCAGTCTTTTTTTTTTTTCAGGTTATCTGAGCTAATGCGCATGCGCACTCGAAGTGAAGTTTCACAAACTGTTTTCAAGAGAAGCACGTGATATGATCGACTACAGCTGATCCTTATTGCTAATCATTAGCTAGCCTATCAGATCATTCTAAAACAACTATAAATATCCTGCCTACACGTAATTCCCTATCTTAGTTTTTGGAAACTCCCCCTCTATCATTCTCCTTCTCCCTACTCTATGATCGGGCGACAAAAACAATATTTTACAGTAGGATTTTATTTTTTCAAATAAATTCATGGAACATGAATGTGATTTTTGGCATAAAATTAAAAAAATTGCTAATATCCCAATTAAATGTATTTTTGGATTAAAACTACATTGATACACCATAAATAGACCTGTGCAAATTAGTTTTGTGGTCCAGGGTCATATATTATTTTGCTTTTCTTTTATACACAGTACAGTTATTTTGTAACTATATTTACAAAAAAGTTTGTAAATATAATATTTGTATATATAATATTTCTGAATTAAATACACTAAAATGATGACCTAAACACTAAAACAGCACATACATTTTGTGGTTGTGTCATCCTGAAAAGAAGTTTGGGTTGTGTAAAAAAAAATCTTTTAAAAAGTAGGTACGTGATGCCCTTGATTTCGTGCTTCAATTTTCCTGTCATCCTCTCTGTCTAGACATCATTCCCTTCAGTTCTGAAAATATGGGTTATTTGATTTGTGATTTGTACAAGAAAGCTCAATTTTCTCTGTCGAGTGCCCCTTGAACGGCTGTGCTGAATGGCAGAGGCTGCAGCCACAAGGCAATCAATGAATGTCGCTCATGCATTGCATTACTCCACACACAATAGCCTCTGATTTGGGCGATCTTTTTGGGCGCTGTCCTGTAGGTCTTACTGGCTATGGCAACAGTGCATGCTTTGCCCAAATTGTGTGCGATTCAGGCTATGTTTGCTTTAGAATGTTTTTGTTGTAACGCAGTGTTTTAAAATGATTCTTGTATTCTACTACATTTCAGAAGCGATCTCCATCCATGCCAGAATTAAAATGAGAGCTTTATAACTTGTATCATTGTATTACAATGGAAATATGACATATAGAAATACAGTGGCATATGACATTGCCTTGAGAACAAAAGTTGAAAACACACTGTAAGGATAGCTGTTCACAACCCTCTTTTGCTGTAATCAGGTGGCTACTTTTGTTGTTGTTGTTGTTTTTATTTAGCAAATTTTGGTTACACTTGGCATCCACACTAGAGTTTTCAGCTCTTAAAGTCGCCCAGAAATCAAAACTAACTATATGATTTTGTTAGCTCACATTGCTAGTTTTGTGGTGAACAATTCATCTGTGCATGTTATTAAAAAAATTGCCCTTCTTATCTTTAATTGAAATGATGCACTTCCTGTTATTTTTTCAGTTAAGATGTAAGATGACGTATATCTTAGGAATTGGGAATGGCTAACATGTTTAACCACGTCACTTTAACTGTCAGTTCTGACAACAAACAGAAATGGTAAGGAGGAGGTGTCTGTTAGGTTGCAATTCTCCCCAAACCCTTTTGCCCATCATGAAATGCCTACTTTACTACATACATTCAGCTTGCAGTACAAAGACAGGTCAAGCCCACTTTTTTGTCATTTAATATTCCATTACATTTCTCTAGGTAATGCATCACATTATGGAAAAAAAAAAAAAAAAAAAAAAAAAAACAATGGTCATAACTTCCAGTTCATTGAGACTTTAAGAACTGAGAGTTTGTGCCATATCCACACTAATATATATATATATATATATATATATATATATATATATATATATATATATATATATATATATATATATATATATATATATATATACAGTATATATATATATATATATATATATATATATATATATATATATATATATATACAGTATATATATATATATATATATATACAGTATATATATATATATATATATATATATATATATATATATATATATATATATATATATATATATATATATATATATATATATATACTGTATATAAAAAAAAAAAAATTTGTATTTTTTTTTTTTCAAACAATTAGCTTTCACTTCATTTTGCCCTTCCATCCACACTTAAAGAGCATTTTATTCAGGAAAAATATATATTTTTGGAAATGCTCCTACAAAGTGAATACATTTGAAAATTCTTTTGCATCTTTAAAAAAATCCTTTTTAGTCAAGTCATGCTGTCATGTGTCCTATTCAGCAAAGATGGGATCTACTGTGCATACAGTAGCCTGTTTGCTTTTACAGCTTTATACTCCTGTGTTACTTGGAGCAACAACTCCACCTCCCAACTGTCAGTCAATGAAAAAAAAAACAAGAACTAAATTTACAAAAACAAAAAAATCCTTGAGCTATTTCAAAGAAGGTAAATAAACACCAGAGAGAACTGGCACAGGTCAAAGCGTCATTACTCAGTGTGGATGCACACCATTTCTATTAAACCACCTCTGATTTGTCCAGCTTAGTGTAGAAGTAACCTTGCAAATGCTGCATAACCAAGACTGCACACATTCATTCCCTGACTGGTTCTTTTGGAATACTGCTTAACATTCTCTGATTTGCCAATCCCCTCTCTTTTGAGCATTACGTTGAGTTTTGTTGAAATTTTGTGACACATGTTCAAGTTAATACCACATGTATTTATTAAAGATGTATATATTAAAGAGAATATATAACATAATAATAGTAATAAGATATCTACATATCATACAGCTAGTTAAGCAATTTATATTTTAAGAATTTCATCTTAGACAGCATTTAATGTAGTTGCTCCGACTTGCTTTGTAAAATAAAGGTTCCAAGAAAGAACCAAAAACAGGTTTTCATTACATAATAAGACATTTTTGGTCCCTTATAGGCAAATAAATAAATAAATGATGCATATTAAAATATGTATAGTAATCTAAAGAACATTTTCCTTTGAAAAATATATTATAGTTTCTTGACGCAACCATTGATGGCAATATAAGCCATGTAATAGACTACGTGACTTTTACCCCCAACTTAATGCAGTTTAATAACACATACCAATATAATGTGTTTTAATAAAAGGATATACACTAACTTTTTAACTACTTTAAGCTTCTGACATGCGTTTTCGTTCGTGTGAGGATAATGATCTTTACTGAAAATGGAGGAGGATAGTTTTAATTTCAAAACGCAGTGTTAAAGCGAAGACGCACTAGTCTAAACATAGCCTGAAAGTAAACCGAGCTACAGTCCCACCGGAGGACGAGGACTTTTTATTTTTTATGAAAACTTGTGTATGCTCCCATTGTACTGCATTGAAGAACCACAATCACCCTCCGTATCTACTGACGCGCAGCTGGAGTGACACTTCACCACGTTCATTCGCGCTTAGCTCTCCAGCTTCCACTTCTTAAAGTTTTCGACCGCGCGTCACAGGGGGAAAAGATGGCTTTTCGGCACGGATATCTAAGACTATAGGATTTAAGGAGCTTGAGCGGTTGAGGGCACCTCTAAAGAGTACATTTCTTTCATATGTCATTTAATTTTACCCCCATTTCCATGGCAACGACACGGCGCGGTCATCGATAAGCGCTCTGTACTAAGTACGCGAGGGATTTTGTTGTCTACCTGGGGAGACTGGAAATCTGGATTAACAGATGAACTGGAATGGCTAACTAACGCGTTTCTCTTTTTGGGCTGCTGTGGACGGATTTACACCCCGAGAACTGTGCAGATGAAAATGGTTGTGTGTGGATGCTGGAGGAGGTGTGTGGTGATGGGTCTCAGACTGCTGTTTCTTCTCCCGGCAGGTCTGCCCGTCCGCAGCCAAGGAGAATCTCAGTCCGATAATAAACAGATGGACAATATCACCATCAGACAAGGAGAGACGCTCTTCCTCAGGTAGGTGCTGGCGATGGTTGTGCGTTTATCATGCTGTCATGTTTCTGTTTCCTGCGTGGAAAAGAGTATCAGCGTTGTCAAGTGTTGTTTCTATTTTTTTTATGACGTTTGTCATCATGTTTGTTTATACATGTATATTACTAGGTGAAATATACGTTGATCTGACTTTTACTTTAAAATTTGTTAAAATGCTGTTTCTTGGCAAAAACTGTTTCAAACTACTAGAGTTAAAAACTTAAGTTATAGTAGGCTATATTAAATTAATTAAATTTTACTGCTAACCTAAAGTCCATTAATTAATTTTCTCAGTCATTGTTAATGCATTACTAAATAAGAAATGTAGATTTTTTTTGTTGAATAATAATAATTAAATAAAAATGTAAAAAGGTTTAATTGCATCATGTAACCACTTTACAGTCAGTATGTAAACAATAGTTTATATTTGTAAATAGTCATCAGACAAAATAATGTTTTCCCCAAGTTTTATTGGTCTTTTTCAATCTAATAAAATTAAAAGCGTAAGTTCAAGTGTATCTATGCAGAATAAATAAGAAATAATACAAACATCAAGTGGTCACCGGCAGTCGATTGCACTTTCCAGACACTTTGAATTTATTATTGATGAAACAAGTTAATGCTTATTTATATCTGGATAAGTTAAATGGATAAATAAACTAATACTATTTGATTATAAGGTAATTATTTAACAAAATTTGTGCATAATGTAATCATAACACAGCATATTTAGAAGGAATAATAGAAAAATGATTTGAGTTTAATTTTGAGTAATAGTTGGTGCAGAAAGTATTTCAACCTACTACTGAAAAAATGATGTCAGCAAACTTGGTGCAAACAATTTGTGTTGGATTTTAACAAATTAAATGTAGTAATGTTCAACTTAATTTGTTTGTTTAAATTCAACTCAAATAAATTTTTTGCAACCACTTAACTTGAAAAAAAAGTGAATCCAAGAAATCATCCTTAAATAATTTTTTTTTTTCAGTGTACAGTAGACACACTTGACTTTTGTATTGGCATGGGCTGGTATAAGATTCTGACGGTATGATAACCTTAGATTAGAATATTATGGTTTCACGGTATTGTGCTCACTGCTCTAAAATATATTATTTTTAAATGTCTGGGTAAAAAAACTGCTGTTTCTCTTTTTGAACACAATATATTTTATTTTGATAAACATTTATAATATTTTGGAGCAGTAAACCTGTCAGGCTAAGTAATTCAAATCAATCATCGACTTCTGCTGTCTTCATCACTTTCTTTACAACTTAAAATGGCATCTTTGGATACCCTTTCTGCTGGAGATACTGTTGTCCTAAAAAAACAAACAAAAAAAAAAGTAATGAAACAATCTTACATAGACCTTAGGTAAAGTTTTTTTTTTTAAATCTACAATACAGTAAAGATGTATACAACACCACTGGTGGTCATTAAGTGAAATGCAGGCAGAAAATATTTGCTCTTACTCAAATTTGTGTACTCACAATCAGTGTTGGGGGGAATGCATTACAATTAATGCAACGTGTAGTAACGAGTAAAGTAAGTCATAACTTTAAAAAAAATAAGTAATAATGTTTGAGTTACTTTTTTGAAAATGTAACTCAAGTTACTTTTTAATTTATTTAGCTTTTAAAAAATAAATTGGGCAACACAGTGGTGCAGTAGGTAGTGCTGTTGCCTCACAGCAAGAAGGTCGCTGGTTCGAGCCTCGGCTGGATCAGTTGGCGCTTCTGTGTGGAGTTTGCATGTTCTCCCTGCATTCGCGTGGGTTTCCTCTGGGTGCTCCGGTTTCCCCCCACAGTCCAAAGACATGTGGTACAGGTGAATTGGGTAGGCTAAATTGTCCGTAGTGTATGAGTGTGGGTGAGTGTGTATGGCTGTTTCCCAGAGATGGGTTGCGGCTATAGGGCATCCGCTGCGTAAAACGTCCTGGATAAGTTGGCGGTTCATTCCGCTGTGGTGACCCTGGATTAATAAAGGGACTGAGCCGAAAAGAAAATGAATGAATGAAAAATAAATTGCTGAATTAAAATGAAATAGTCACAATGGTTCACGCAGTCAATAAGAGAACGTGTTCATTATTTTGAACACATGAAGAAAAGGGGATTATAGTCTCAATGGAAAGTGATTTTACTCATGACAAATAGTACACAAACAGCAAACACTGCTTTAAACTTTCACTAATCTGTATATACGGCATGTATAGCTCTGGGGTCAGGAAGTTCACAGATAACATTATCCTAACATATTATTTTTTGATGTGTTTTTTTAAAGGTAAGTGTAGGTTATACAGTGGATTGATAATTACAAACCTTTATTACAAAAAGTTCTAAAAGAGATAAAGCCTCAGCCAGGTAATAAAAGTAATGCAAAAGTAACCCAAAAGTCATGTAACGTATTACTTATCATAAAAATTAACTAAGTAACACAACTAGTTACTTTTTTTAAGTAACTCAATATTGTAATGCATTACTTTCTAAAGTAACTTTTCCCAACACTGCTCATAATATACAAGAGTTTAAAAATGAACCATTGAAACTAATAAGTTTGCAGCAGTATATTGTTAATGAGCATCTGCATAAGCTGTCCAAGGTGCTGAGAGTTTAGAGGAACATGCTGGTTTCTTCTTAATTTTAAAATAAAGACACAACATAAACCGCTATGTCAGATTAGTTCACCTGCTGATTTTAAGCAGAAGTAGACAGAAAATTATTCTGCAATATGCTGCATTCAGGAAGTGAAAGTGTTTTGAAATGAAGTAAACAAAAAAAAAGCTTAAAGTAATAGCCTGCAAATCACAGAGCAAAGCTACCACCTGGTGAAAGAGACAGCAGGTGATTCCCCAGATGTCAAAGATGATTGACACATCTAAAGCTTTCTAGATTAAAAGCAGCCATCTAGATGACACGTTTAGTGGGGTCGACGAGTGAGCTGGCGCATTCAACTCCAACAGTGGGGAGGAAGAAAAAAATACTCTGTCAGTTTTGGTCATAACACATGAGTAAGACATCATATGTAACTGTCAGGGGTCTATACACTTATTTGTGAGTGCATCTTGGTCTCCAGGAACAACTTTGTGAAATTTTATGACAAGAGTAGACATAAGCACATTTGAACAGCTTGTCAAGTTCAAGTCTACTGGTGTTAATTTTCTACTGTATGTTTATCTTAGACAGAATGGCAGATAGCAACAGGGCATCATGCTATGAGTGGTCAAATCCAAAGTGAAACTCTTTGAAGCATGTCCTTTACAAAAAAAATCAGGCTGCAGAATTTCTTAGACAACCAAGGTGTTTAATTTTTTTTATTTAATATTTATTTTAACACTTTAGTTTAAGTAACAATTCCTACTTTTAACTAGGGCTGCACAATATATCGCTTCAGCATCAATATTGCAATGTGCGTGTCTGCAAGAGTCACATCGCAAGATATCCAATGTTTAGTTGGATTATAGATGACCAGGGGTCTGTCCTTTGTAGCTCGCTTAAATGATCTAAAATGATTTGGCAGATCCTGGATCTTTTAATCTTGATAACTGATCTCTGGCTAATTTGGTTCTTCAAACAAGTTTGCAAATCAGATTAAAATGTGTGGATCGCTGCATGTGTTGTGAAGGACAGATCTATCGATCCTCGAAATCATGAACAGCAATGCAACGATTGGCTGACAGCACAGCAGCGTAATGGCATCATCTGATTAATATTCAATTATCCATGTGAGCAAAATTACATAAAATTCATAGGAAACGGTTTGTTAAATATGATACGCAATAACTTTTCTTTAGTATTCATAGTAGTATTATAGTAGCCGGTTTCTTAATCGGTGTAAAGAATAACATATCTATATATATATATATATATATATATATATATATATATATATATATATATATATATATATATATATATATATATATATATATTAGCCCCTTTGAGCTATTTTTTTTCGATAGTCTACAGAACAAACCATCCTTATACAATAACTTGCCTAATTACCCTAACCTGCCTAGTTAACCTAATTAACCTAGCCTTTAAATGTCACATTAAGCTGTATAGAAGTGTCTTGAAAAATATCTAGTAAAATATTATTTACTGTCATCATGGCAAAGATTAAATGAATCAGTTATTAGAAATGAGTTATTAAAACTATTATCTTTAGAAATGTGTTGAAAAAATCTTCTCTCCGTCAAACAGAAATTGGGGAAAAAATAAACAGGGTGTCTAATAATTGTGTCTAATATATAAATGTGTATATAAATATATAATACTAACTACATAAATACGTACATATGTACTAAATACATAATTTAATAATAATAACAAAAACCTTTATTAGTTATAGGGCTGCATGATATTAGAAAACTCTGACATTGCGATATTTTGTTTTGCTGGGATATGTATTGCGAAAAGTATATAAAATCACCAGATGATTTGTATTAGCTCTATTTGGGAAGATTTCATTTGTTTAGATCAACTGGGCTAATTATTTACTGGGTTTTTCTATGCAAAAAGTAATGAAAGTAAAGATAAAGTAATTATAAAAAAAATAAATAAACTTTGCTTTATGGTTTTCTGGGGAGAGTAAAAGTAATCAAGGACATGAAACGTCGTCATTGTCCAAATAATTTAAAATCTTAAACGTAAATATTAAAATCTTCAATAAACAATCTAATTTTGCGATATGACTTGCAGAAAATGACAACTAACTATTGCAATCAATGATCAAACCATATATTGTTTAGCCCTAATTAGTAATTTTACAATGTCTGTGTATCCTAATGAGATACAAGCTTTGTTATACTGTTCCCATATGTTGGCCCAGTTGTTTCCAAGAACTTAGCACTTTTATAAGAGTCCATTAAAACTTCTGAAGGAGTGCATTTATTATATAAATAATTATTTTACGCTCTTTGTGTGTGCTTAACTTTTATTAACTAACTAATTGTGTACTGTGTGTATGTACCAAGCCATAGTCCGTGGCTAAAATTGTCCCCCAAAGTGAGGTAAATGTGACAAACCCTCCCTTTGGGCATGTCCTCAATTGGATAAAATATACATAGCTAAGGAAAAGTGTGTGTATGTGCCAGGTTTTGCCTATATTGGGGGAACAAATGTCCCCGCAGGGATAGTAAATCCTAGTTTGTGCTACATAATAGCGACTGCTAACAGCTTTGGCGAAGAAAACAGTTTAATGAACGTACTAAACAATGTCTTAATGAAAATGTAAAAACAGGGGAACTTTTCTGTGAGAGTTTGGTGCTGGATACAGATAATGTTATTAGTTCAAAAATACAGAATGACAGATATTATATACAAATGTGTATTCCAGGCATTTGTGCAGCAAAGTTACATACAGCGATAAGTCTAATAATAGGTTATATCATAATGGAGAGACATGAGCTGGTAACCTTCTTTAGGATATTCTCGTGACTAACAGGATTATAACTGCTTTAATAAAGCTTAACCTTTGTGCAGGGAGAGAAAAACATAGTAGTGGAGATCGCTGATTGACAATGTATTCTGTATACACAGTGTTTATCTGTTTACTCTGAGTATTAGACAGTCGGGGTGTTGATCAAATTGGAGAGATGCATTGAGGCATGGAGAAACAATCTCTGTTGAACACTGTGTGAAGACATGCATGACCAAAAAAATAAATATATATTTATTTTTTGACAGAAGTCAGCATTGATTGTTTGTTTTTACCTTGACTATAGGAACACATTTACAGTGTGTTTGGCCTTTAAAATCCAAGTAGAAACCGATATAAAAAATAAGCTGTTAAACATGTATTATTTTATATGGTTATTTTAATTTTGTTGGTACCCTTTAGACCAACAGGTTGACTGTGCCAGTGTCAACTAGATGTTGAAATACTCATCAGCATTTTAGTTTATATTATTAGCATGTTAGTTTTTAGATTAGGGTTAGAAGAATCAATTGACATCAGGGTTAAGAATGTTACTTTTAAAATGGATGCCACTTCAGTATACTGTCAGGGACTTCAAGGACAATGCATACACTCAATATACAAATACACTTCATTGAACATGCACACACACACTGTAAAAATTCTGAGTTCCTCACAATTCCTTTATGTTGTCTCAACACAATTCGATTGTTAACTTAATCGTTTGTACAAATTTAAGTGGATTGAGCATGAAACAATTAAATTGTCCCTCCAAAAAACTTAAGAATTGGGTTGTTTATTTTAAATAAGTAGATTGAACAGGCAGCAAACATAATTTTTTGAGTGCATAGACATCACCAATCTACTACATATATAACTGCAGGTTAACAATGTTTATATAGTAACTTTAACTGTTAAAAGCTGTTAATTAATTAAATTAGTTATTAGTAACTAATACATTTATGGGAACTAATAACTTTTAAATGCATTTGCTGTTATGTATTTCATATATGTTATACTTATACTTTAGTATGCTTAAGCTATGTAACTCAAAGGGCATATTAATTTGATTTGTCTTTTAGTTTTATGCAAGTATAAAACATGTAAATAAAAATTACATCCACCAAACGTTGGCCTTGGTTTTCCTCTGCGTTTTATTTTGAACAACATCAGTTGTTCTGCAGCATTTCTTGTAGAACAATGCAGACAGTTAATTATAAAGACACAATGTACTAATCAAAACAAATTATACTGTACGTGTCATTTTAATTTAATATGATAATATATACAAAGCTTGTCATTTATGTATTTTATTTTAGTAAATGAATGTCATTTTATTAGATTTAATCACATGGAAGGATCCCAGATGAGAGTCAGTTCTTCCCTTTAGAAAACATCATATACAGTAACAGACCATTTAAATGTATTGTAGCTTGGGCTGGGCGATATGGCAAAAATACAATCTTGATAATTATTTTCCATATTGAATGATAACGATATATATTTCAATATAAGTTGTTAATGCTCCCAGATTTAAAAGAGTACCCCAACAATGACTGAAGCCACAAAAACTAGAGGGTCCATTAAGAGGCATAAAATATTTTTGGCCGAAAAATTTTCGGTGGGTGAAAATTCTGTACATCTCTAATATCAACACACTTTTAGATTCCCATTGTTGCTGTGTAATTGGTTCTTCGATCAATAAAGAGTAAAAAGTCCAGAGCTTTTCATTGCTATTAATATAAATTTTATCGTGGTTCGATATAATATCGTTTATCGGCCCAGCCCTAATTGTAGCCTGATAAATTAATTTTCACTTGTGGAGTACCAGCAAGTTTAAGGTAGATCAAAGTTGGTGCATTAGAAGCAGTTGTAGTTGCAAAAAAATTATGTTTTGAATGTAAAACCTTGAATGTTTTTAATAAAGATGAGAAATTGAGGAGGTAGAAATAATTTTTAACCATAAAAACTCAAACAGCCAGTAGTTGGCAGCAAATCTGATTTAGTCGTGGAACCATTTGATTTGTTCATGATTCATGATGGTTTTAATAGTTAATGATTCCAAATGTGTTTATTCGGGAACCAAACACATGTGTTGATTAGACATGTGCATCATGTCGTCTGCAGTTTATTAATAGATTTTTGTTTGGAACAATTTTTATTGACAATTACTGCCGTATGTTATACCATTAAGTATATAAAATATAACAATAACTCATAAAGATAAATGTTACTGGCACTATGTGACAAAATGAAGCTGTTGCATAAGAGCCTTGGTTTTCAACTTACCTCAAGATGTTTTTTCAGTTTAGAGGTTGAATCTTTTGAAACCAATTTATTATAGTTTTTTTGCAAGACAGCCATAGCTCACATTGCACTATTTGATGTTATGTCCTGTTTCATAATTAAAAGTAAAACTGTATTTGTATTTACATAACATTTTCCAAAAGTTATGGGTAAAAATTCAGAAAGTTTATAGTGAATGCTGGTTGAGACTGTTTTATAATTCCATTACTATCCAAAACCAGTTGGCTTGTATTTGCCCTGTTAGGATGTTCTCAGATGCTGTACAGTAGTAAGCTAATTTTTAAATAATATTCTGCTAGACTACAATCAACGTCATTCATCTGTAGGACTATTCAAAATAAAGTGCTGCTGTTTGTATTTAAGTAAAAAATAAAAAGCCAAACTTTTAGTGTAAATACAAGAACTTTTCTCCAAGTAGTTGTCTGAATGAGGATTTATTGTTGTATAAAAGCAAATAAATCATCTAAAAATTCAGATTTATTGTTAATTTACCCTCAGATATCATAGATATAGGTTGTTTTGCATAGAAGACATCATCAGGAGCCATGGGTATAATTTAGTTTAGTTTTTTTTGTTTGTTTTTTTGAAACTTGAATCACCAGTGAACACATTTTTATTTAATTTTCTTATTTAATGTTCTACTGAGGAAAAAAAACTTGTGCCTTTGATGACTTGAAGGTATGTCAAGAGTAAATTGAAAATTTTCACTAAACTATCCCTTTAAAAACCTAACATTATAATACTTGTTTAATGAATTACACGAGGGCTGCAAAATATACCGTTTCAGCATCGATATCGAAATGTGTGTGTCCGCAATAACCACACTGCAGAATATGCAATGTTGAGTTTGGATTATTATAGTTAATCAGCACCACAATTCAGTATACGTGAGATTTGTGAAGTCACTCCAAAGATCAACCAAAAACATAGTGAAACTTTATCCTTTGCATGTGTTTAAAACGCATTTTGAAGAAGTTGAAAGCATTTGGGCACAAAAATACACAACATTTGTAACTTCTGAATTATTAAAACAATGAAGTCTATGTGGTGTTATTTTACGTTATGTTTGATTATTCGATGCTAAACCTGAATACTGTTCCACTCTCCTTTTTTTCTTTTGGATGAGACATTAAACTGAGATCCTGACTCTCTGTGGTTGTTAAAAATACCAGGATGTCCTTCAAAAAGAGTAGGGGTTTAACCCTGGTATCCTGGCCAAATTTGCCCACTAGTCTCTGTCCATTATGGCCTCCTAACTATCCCCATATCATAACTGTCTTCATCACTCTGTCTCCTCTCCACCAATCAGCTGGTGTGTGGTGTGCGGTCTGGCACAATATGGCTGCCATCGTGTCATCCAAATAGATTCTGCACACTGGTGGTTGATGAGGAGATTCTCCCCAATGTGTAAAGCGCTTTGATTGTCTTTGATTTGTTTTGCTTTTTTCATTGCTCTATTGAATTTATTTTTGTATCCAATTTGTTTATTATTTTTTATCCATGATTCACACCCTTTCAAAATCTAAAATCAAGATTTCTTTGCAAAATAGTGCTATTAAACCATCTGGTTAAATTTTGTTCATATCACAATATACAAGTCAGCATTTGAGGTGGATCATCACCTTTTATTAGATGTCCTAAAATTATAGAACAAAACCCATTCTTGTTCCAGGACAATTTCAAAAAACATTTTTGATTTACTTCGAATGTTGACTACTGTATATCGCAGAAAAACAAAATATTGCTATGTCAATTTTTTTTTATTATCGTGCAGGGCTTAATTACACTTTTTCATGTTCAAAAAGTACATTCTAGCAATAAAATCAGTGGAAATTTGCCACAATGACAAAAAAGTACTGCAAGAGTTGGGATACTTTTGCTGCAAAGTTGTAATAGTTGTAAAAGCTAAAATAATAGTTATCTACAGTTGAACTCAGAATTATTAAATCCTCTGAATTATTAGCCCCCGCTGCCCCCCCCCCCCCCAATTTCTGTTTAACATAGAGATTTTTTTCAACACATTTCTAAACATAATAGTTTTAGTAACTCATTTCTAATAACTGATTTATTTTAGCTTTGCCATGATGACAGTAGGTAATATTTTACTAAATATATTACAAGATGCTTCTATACAGCTTAAAGTGACATATATATAAGCTAAACTAGGTTAATTAGATTCACAAGGCAGGATATAGTAATTAGGCAAGTTATTGTATAACGATAGTTTGTTCTGATGACTATCGAAGAAAAAAATATAGCTTAAAGAGGCTATTAATTTTGACCTTAATTTTTTTAAAATATTATTATTAAAAGCTGCTTTTATTCTAGCCAAAATAAAACAAACAAGACTGTCTCTAAAAAAACAAACAAAAAAAAAACAGACATACTGTAAATATTTCCTTGCTCTGTTGAACATTGTTTGCGAAAATATTTTAAAAAGTAAAAAAAAAAAAAAATCCTTGGGGGTTTAATAATTCTGATTACAACTGTGTGTGTATGTGTGTATATATGTATGTGTATATATATATATATATATATATATATATATATATATATATATATATATATATATATATATATATATATATATATATATATATATATATATATATATATATATATTTTTTTTTTTTATTATTAATTAATTAATTTATTTATTTTTTGTGTTTTAGGGGAGAGACGTGAGCTAGTAACCTTCTTTAGGATATTCCCATGACTAGCCCCTTAAATCCTGACTTTATTATACATTTTTGGATTGAATTACACTCCATTTCATGTTCAAAAAGTATATTCCAGCAATAATAACAGAATAAACAAAACCTCTATCTAAAAGTTATATATAACAATTCATTCTTCACTGATCTGAAAGAGAACCTGTTTTTATTAAGTAATATGTGATAATAACTTGTTTCTATCAGTCAGTGTTTCCTCCTTTCGGTATTTGAGTGTTAAATCAAATCTGTCCACATATACAGTAGCTCATTTCAAATTCTGCCATTATAAACCTCCATCCGGATGGTGCGATGGGTGCGGCAGATTTACTGATGCATTGCCAGTCATTGTGACAGCTGCACAGTTTACAGTTATTGGTGTCATCATACCCAGCCGCCCAAGGTGATGTTTTCAGTCATATCGCCCCCTTAGGTGAACATTAGCAGAAAACTAACTCTGGCAGTTCCAATTACTCTTAGGCCAAAAACATAACAAGGCTATTACATTGAAAAAAATATAAATAAAATAAGAATTATTGCATAAGTATTCCACGGCGTGGGCCAAATTAAAGCCCTCTTACAGAATAATGTGACAAAAAATTGAAGGAGTTTGAAGGCATTGTGAGGGGGTGTTGAAGTGCTGCACTGTCTGGAGAGGATTATGGGATATGGCAATTTATTGTCTTCGAAGACGAAGAGGAGAGCGGTTATAGTTTAAAAGGTTAAATTGACGAGTTATGTAATTGGGGAAAGAAAATGCACAAGCGACAATTGAAATAAGCATTGGCTCATTAACAAAAGTCTAAACATCGGTCACTACAGGTCACAGATGACAGGTCAGTATGACATTAGTTGGTTTATGCAATTAAAAAGAAGGCACGTTAATGAGGAATACAACAGGCTTCATATCTGGAGTGACTAAATCCTGTTTAGTCCCTTGAGCTTTCTGATTGCCATGTTTGAAAATCTGTTAGGAAAAGAGACTAGGAAGACTATAGCTTTCTTGTTTTGTTTGTCGCAAAAAATAAATGAACTGTATCATACAAAAGTACCTAGGGTATAAACCGACAATTCCAAAACCCAAGCCAACTTGTCGAACTTAATGAATTTCCACACGGTGTTTCCTTTCTGTCTGGTCACAGTTGCCAACCTATTCTCGCTCATTTAAAGCCGAGTAGATACGACCAGCCAGCGTCGAGTGTCCTGACTGATGGGCTAAGATAAGTGGTTTATGTTAAAGAATTAAACTTAATTAATCCTGGACCTTGGTGTTTTAATGTAATCGCCTTGGGTGTGTAGTTTTACTGTGTATCGCACTCACTTGTGGCATCTGAAAGGCTTGTGATTTATTGGCGTGCTGCTTGTATAGCTTGTTAATGCCACCGAGAGCTGGTTTTCTGGCCTTGTGCTACTTGTTGAAGCTCGGAGCAGCCAATTTCCTCTCTTTCAGTGTTTTCGCCCGCAACATGGACCAGAAAAACATCTCAGAGATTTTCCTCTGCAATTTAGTCGGTGCTTGAAAAGGCATGGAAACGTTCGCCAAGCATCTCATGGTCGTTCCTACTCATGTTTTTTTGCTAGAGAAGTGCTCGTGACTGAGACCTCTGTGATCAAATCTTCCAGCCACTTGTCTGTGTGTTGTTGTTGACATCTGATATATCTGTCGTCATTATTAGCAGTTTCCCAAATGCTTGTGAATGGAAGCAAATCCATGCAATTTCCCAAGAGTCCCCCAGGTTTAACCTGCGCATCAGTCCAATATTCTAGCTCACTTTGTGGATGTGTTTGTATTATGGCTGCATTATTTGGTCAATCATATTCAGATTATTTTGACAAATATTGTAAATGAAGTTGGAAATATAATATGATAAACCTTTAACATCACATTTTGCAGTTGATTTCCGGTTTTATATATGACAAATGAAATATATATACAGTGCTCAGCATATATGAGTACATTTTTATCCATTTCTCAGTGAATATGGGTAATATATATATTGGTGCATTTGAACAAAACAAATTTATTAAACAGATATATTTATTAAAATAATATTTTAGCCACAGACCATCTTTAGAAATGGATAAATAATACTTTTAAATGCAGGGAAAATATTGCAAAAAAAAAAAAAACAAACTACAAAATTTCAACAAAATTGTATATACTCGTTGTTTCTCTTGATTCTTGCAACATTTTTAAAAAAAATGTGTAAGTAATTTTGTTAGATAAGCTCCAGATTTGGCTTCAGTACGGACTAACATAATTTATATGCACAAATATAATATCGTAAAGCATCCTAAAGAAAATATTAATTTATGCTGAGCACTGCATATGTCTCTTTGATACAAGTTGTACTGTTTTGTTATATGCTGTTTCTGTTATTTAAAACAGATAAACAGGCCTTATATTTCATTACTTGAAACCAAGATGAAGTTTCAGCTGTGGATATGCACACAGAGAGAGAAACACAAACTCTCTTTACTCTTAATGCTTTTATGAGCACTCTGTTGGATTACTGTAATACATTGTATGTGGGGAGTAGCGGGTCAGCTATTGCTGTTTTCAAATGGTGCAAAATGCTGCTGCACACCTGGGGTCTCATACACAGACTTGCGTTAAATTCATGCTAAAACATTGCGTACGGACAAAGCTGTAAATGTACGTACACAGTAAAAAATTCAGATGTACGAAACACTGCGTACGCGGATTCCCAAGCATATTCTCTTTGTACATCTGAATTAACGTGAAACTGAGGGCATGTGCACAAGCGCAAAACCCCTAAATGCCTCCTCCCCATAATAAATATGGTAATGACTCTACTTTGGCAAAACCAATTGATAAAGCAATGGCGAAAGCAAGCAAGAAGAAAACTTCACAGAATGTGAATTGGAGGTGCTCCTATTGGAGGTAGACCGGAGAAAAACAGTTATTTGCAAGTTTGTCTTAAGGAATTAATTACAACAACAACAAAAATAGAGTGGGAGAGTTTAGCTGATGCGGTTAATGCAGTGGGGTCCGAACATTGCACTGTGAGGTTAAGAGGAGAACTGCGGCGCACCGTCAAAGTGTGGACTGAAGAGGCGGGGGAACAGGGGATGCTGAACTAACACCTTTGAGGAGAAAGTTGCCTTAATTGTGGGCGACACAATTTTAGAGTTGATTTGAATATTTTATCTCAAATGGTGTCAGAGTTTACTTGACTTTTACAATTTTTACATTAAAAGATATTTTAAAAATATTATAAAATGAATAAAGTCTTGTGCAATAAGCAGGATGTTCTGAACATTTTGGTATTGGCTTTATTGTATAATTTCATATGGTTGAATTGTTTAATTCATTCGTAGGGTAATTTTTTTTTTAGCTGAGAAATTAAGCCATTGTGCAACATAAAGGGCATATATTTATATATATCTGACCTATTTTTGGCTCAAATTATAACAGAAGCAAAGAATTTAATTGGTTTGAAATCGAATGTCTAATGAATGTCAAACATAAAACAAACTTTACCACGGTTCAACAGCATGGGAAGGAAACCTTGTATACCTGCTAGACATGCGGATGATCCCATCCCATAGAGCTGGCATTGCATGGCTCAAAGATACTTTGTAGGGAGCAATTTAACATATTTGCCTCTAGGAGTCACCAATGGAAATAAAACAAACACACACAAGAAATGCACGTACGCCAGACATGAAGTTGGCGTAGACCAACGCACATTTTCATGTTAATTTCATCGTTAGTGAATTCAAACGTGAATGTTAAATCTGCCGTACACAAAGTTTTTGTGCGTACGTAGCATTGATACATGAGGCCCCTGTTGATTTGTACTTATAAATATCATCACATTTCCCTCGTGTTAGCTTTGCTTCATTGGTTGCAAGTGAATTTTAGAATACAGTTTAAGATTATTTTATGTGAAGCCCACCTGTCAAAAATGAAGCGAAAGCTCAGAGGGGGCCATGCTTTTGCTGTGGTAGGTCCTAGATTATAAAACGATTTGCCTCTGCCCACTAGACAGGCCTCTTCTTTGTTAATTTAAATCAACTCTTAAAACTAATTTTTATTTCATTGGCCTTTGATACATGATTTTCCAACTGGTTATTTTAATTTGTATGTCTTTTTAGGTAGTTTAGCTTTATTTTATATATTTTATATACTATTATGTTCTGTAAATAATTATTTGTTCACTCAACTTGACTTAGATCATCTTGTTGCACTGACTCGAAGTTTTCTCAATTAAAATGTTTAGCTGACAGAGTTAAATAATTGACACAACTACTTATTTCAAGTTAACTGGATGTGCCAAGTTAGAAAAAGAACAGACAACAAAATACATTACACATTTTAATAAAGGTCTTTACTCCCAGTTTAGCAATTACACATAATGTACATACAATATAATAGTCTTTACAAAGTATTTTTTGCTTAAATATTTGTTTACTGTATGCATATATAACAGGATATATTTGGTAAAATCTCACCTGTAGTAAGTCTTTCTCTGGGTATGTAACTTAAAGGATGCTGGTTCTGCATGTTTTTAATTTGAGTCGACAAATACTCTTACAAACTAGTGAAAACGAAAACTTCATGTTGAAAAAACTAAAATGGAGAATCATTATTTACAGTGCGTACACTGTTATTTACTAACATTAACTTGCAATATTCGAAGCTTGTTGTCTAGAGGGCAAAATTTGTCTGGCACAGCTTAGGTCCTGTATATTAAAGTTATCTAAGTTTGCAAATTGTGACATTAAATAGAACAAATCATAGAACTTACTCATTATTTGCAGTCAACAATGTCCATCCCATCAAAATGGTGACTGTCCTAATTTTGTTAATGGTGTACATAATCATGACGCATGCTGATAGAACATATGTTGTTATATGAACACGTTATTTTAAGTTTTTCATTTCCCTTTAAGTTGAGGTTGTTACATAACTGATGATGATTGGCACGCATTTGTGTAGGGGTAGTACAACTACATAACTGATGATGATTGGCACACATGTGTAGGGGTGGGACAACCACATAGCTGATAGTGATTGTCACGTGTGTAGGGGTGGGACAACCACATAACTGATGATGATTGGCTAAAAACGCAGGTGACACTTTCAAAGGGCCACTGCATTAAAGCAACTAAAACTAGTTTTTGACATGGAAACAATCAATAGTAATCAGTAGATTTAAAATAAAATGTGATCAACTTTGTATATATATACTTGTATTTTAAAAAAAGGAGGAAAACAGAACAGTGTACTGTGTCATTAAAAAAAAGTGTATTTTTGAACTTCATTTCCAGCAACTACTTTCCCCCAGCAAATCTCAGCTGTGATATCTCTCAGACACATTTCCTGATTCCTGCAGAAAGTTCTCTTGTATTAACCAAAGCGTACTGGATGATCAGATATATTGCGAATATCTGCCGCAGAGACAGAGAAGAGAATAAACCACAGAGGTCTGAATGGACTGCCGCTTTGGAAGAAAGAGAGAGAGGAAAAAAAATAAGCTTCTTACTGATAAGATTGAGAGGGCGCTAATTTGATTTCACAGCGAGCTGCTCAACATTATCTGTCTAATTCCACTTTCCTTTACCTTACATCAACATTCTCTTGTCTCTCATTAAAGTCTAATCATTTGAGCCACCGTCACGGGCACCAGACAGTAGCACTGGGGTGCTGTCAGAACGAATGACCGTCCTTACCTGGGATTAGTCAGTGTTTTGATTTTTCTCTATTAATTTGCAATGCCGGAATGGGTTTTTACTGTTATTTGATTAATAATTTTTTGGGGGGGGCTGAATGGAGCATCCATGCACCCCTGGTAGCGGGATAAATGACTGGATGCATCTGTTAGTGAGTGCATTAGCGACAGATGTTTGTCACTTATTCTGGTTTGAACCACCATTGGGGCATAATGACATTGTGGCGCCTTTTTTGGCCTGGCCACACACCAAATGGTCCAACACCTTGCTGTCTCGCAGACCATTTCCTTTCACCGGACTCATTAACCTTAGAGAGGGCAGAAAAGAGAGAAGGAGAAACAAAAAAAAAAGTGGTGAAAAAACATTGCGGATGTAATCACACTTAGCCTTGGCTTTTTCCTGTTTTTATTTGGAGCCTGAAATCACAGATATTCCCCTCTTGAACATCTCCATCAACTTTTTTTTTTTTTTTCTTCCGCTCTGGCTTGCTCTTCGTAAATGTGGCCCAGATGATTTATTTCCTGACCATGAAAGCACCATTGTGATTTTGAAAGAAATTGCATGTTTTTGATATCCATTACTTCCCTTTTAGAGCAAAGATGGGCCGCTTGTGCAGTCAAAATGTGCCAAATCACACAACCTCAAAATTACAAGCTCTGGCAGAGAAATGAGTCAGTGCATTCTGGGCGTTTCTGTGAAGCTTTTATTTTGCATCAAAATAAATGTTTAAAATCATGCATTCTTATTGTTTTTATCCATACCCAGACCAGAAAACTAGATGATGCTGTTGAATTAAAATTTGCACTTAATTTCTTACTGATTTTTAGCTGCTTAAAACTGTTTTCTAATTTTGTGGATCTAGAATTGTTGTTATTGCATATATCTCAGTGTGGTGTATTGACCCCACAAGTGGGAGAGCATTCAACGAGTGATCGCTTCCGCTGTCTCTTTTCCTGTTAATAAATTACATTTTTGACACTATATTGACTGTTGCTCATATTGATCTTTGAAGTATGAAGGATGTATGCGGTTGTCTATTTTGAGGTTGCTTGCCATTGCATTATATACTTCTAAAGGTGTGATTTAACTTAATTTAATTTATTTTATTTTTAATTTAATTACATTTTTTTTATTTAATTTAGTTAAATTATTTATATTATTTTGTTATTCTTTTTTATTACAACTATTTTTTTAAGAGTTTAAAAAAATGTTACAAGCACAGACATGTCGACATATTTAAATAGGTTTTTACAGTACTTTTCACAGACAATAGGCCACAATATGATTTGCTACACAAATCTTTCGAAGGCCGAACGGAGTTTATTTACTCAGAGTCATGCAGGCAATGATCAAAACAGGATCATGAGGAGAATCTAGAAGCGTCCTTGTGGTCACAGTTAAAGAGGTCGGTGCAGGCGGCAAACAGTATAAACAAGTAACAAGGCAAGGATCCAGAAACTAGTGATGTGACATTGTGTACAAAGGCTTTGAAGAATGTATCAAAAAAAGTGAAGCGATGTACCGGAGTTTGATTCGTTTTGCCATAATCACATGATCAGTGATGTTCGAAGCTTCACTTTCGCTTATACTCACGTGACTTCTTCGAATTTTGATTCAAATGTTTAAACATCTTCTGTGATTAGTAAAGTGTATAGCGAAAGATTAGGCGTCAATTACATACATTTCTGCTGTTTTGAAGCACTTCGCCAGTCCCACACACCAGCAATTGAACTATTATATAGTAATGTGTATTATTGTATTATTTACAACTATTTTTTTAAAAAGACCACTGCATGTTGTAGTATAGTGTGTAACGGTGGCCAGCTGGCGAGGTTGTTAGACTGTTGCACTTTATGTTGTCAGTATGCTCGTGTTTATATAGGTCTATTATTGTGTGTCCAACGTTTGTGTATTTACAACCACCTCCAAGGGATTTGGGGGTTGCGAGTCACAGGCATTGTTATTTTAGGGGTCGCTGGCTGAAAAGTTTGGGAATGGTGTAATGTAACAAACCTTGTATGTAAAACAAAAATATAGTAATTGAGTAATTTGTTTATATTACTTTTGTTTACTGTATTACTATTTACTATTGTATTACTACATAAATGAGTTGGTCAGGTGTGAACATTTGACATTTTTGCAACACAGTGCTTTCCCACACTTTAACCAGCCGATATCCTTATCAAGCTCTGATTTGAAAAGCTTCGATCATGTTCTACATAATTACACAATTTTCATTTATTGCTCTTAGTATTATGTTTTCTGTTGAGCGAGCATAACAAGGCCCTATACAGATCCACTTTCTTTAAGAGTTTTTAAATGTTATTTATTATTTCATGTTATTTATGTTTATCCATCCATCCATATTTATTTATTTATTTATTTTGTATATTTTTATAAAAATATATTTTTTACTGCATTACCACAGTAATTCAGATCCTGAACATCAACAGCACAGGATGCCAACATTTAATTGGTAAAATGCAAACACACTCCAAAGACTTGCTCCTTTTTTTGCCCACGCAAACCTATTAGAAATTCCTGAATGCTGTTTGTGGTTTATATTATCAGTTCAGAAGTGAGTGGTTGATAGCCGGTGCTGCTGGGAGAAAGAGAGAGAGAGAGAGATGTTGAGTCTGTCAGTTTTGTGCTGTTGGATTGCGTCAGTTTGCTGAGCGCTTCAGGTCTGGCTGGAGCAGGTTTTTGTGCCACTGGGTGCCTGTGGTGTGCCATTGCTGTGAGCGTCTGGATGCCTGCCAAAGACTTTAGAGGTGGGAGACTGGATTCACTGAATTAGCTGCTTAAAAGTCTAAACTCTGCCTTCATGGAGCAAGCTTAACAAAACCCAGAGTGTGTGTGTGTGCAAATATACACTAAAAGTGTGGAAGTCTGTTTCTGCCATAGGATTAAAAACAAAAGGAGGTTGCGACTTTTATTCTTTTTTCTAGTTTAAATTAACATGTTTTTAACATGTTTCAAGTATAAATTTTATTTTATTTTATTTTATTTCATTTTATTTCATTTCATTTCATTTCATTTCATTTCATTTCATTTCATTTCATTTCATTTCATTTCATTTCATTTCATTTCATTTTATTTTATTTTATTTTAACCCTGAGTGTGTGTGCAAATACACACTAAAACTGTGGAAGCCTGTTTCTGCCATAGGATTAAAAATAAAAGGCGACATTGCAACATTTATACAATTTTGACATTTTATGATGTTTTCCGAGAATTTGTGAGACCTTACAGCAAGAAGGTTGCTGGTTCAAGTCCCGGCTGTCCAGGAGGCATTTCTTCGTAAAGTTTGCATGTTCTCCCCGTATTGGGGTGAGTTTTCTCTGGGTGCTTCGATTCCCCCCACAGTCCAAAGACATGCACTATAAGTGAATTTTAAACCTTATTGAGTTTTAAAAGAGTAAAAAAATATAAGATATTTTGAAGAATGTTGGCTGCTTAGAGAGATATACACTTCAATAGTAGGGTAAAAATACTTTAAAAGTCAATGGGTACCAGCCACTGTTCCAGCATTTCTTGAAATATCTTTTTTGTGTTCAACAGAAGAAAGAAACTCTAAAGGGGGTTACACACTGGATGTGCCACTCAGCGACATGCATTTAAGAATTCCAAGCATAAATTTCAATCATGCTACTCACACTGGCTCTGCAAGTCGCCCAGCTATGACTACACTGTTCATATTTCTGGTGCGCGACAGAAGCGCCTTCTGAATAGTTTCATATTAAATAACATGAGAATGTGCACGTTCGGTGTTTGTTACTTTCATCTGTCATGTGTTGCGCTTTGCGCTGCATCCAGTGTGTGACTCCCTTAATTTTTTTTAACAAGGTAAGGGTTAGTAAATTATGACAGTTTAACTTTTTGGGCTGAACTATCCTGAAATTATATCCTAATTCTCACTTTAGATCCCTCAATTCTAACTTTACTTCATGCCGCACCACGCAGCGCCATGCAGCGCTATGCACTTTACAATTCTAAACATATTTCTATCAGGATACGCACACCGGCACCGCAAGTCGGCAGCTGTCCACAGCGCCCAGCTACAGTGATTTAGGACACTGCACATATTTCTGCCGCACTACAGTCTGAATAGTTTCATGTTTAATAACATTCGAATGTGCGCATCTGGTGTGGTATACTTCCAACTGTTAGGTGGGTGCTGTGTTGTGGCGCTGAGCTGCGCATCCGTTGTGCGACCCGCTTTAGACTTTATTTCATGGCGCGCCAAAGCAGAATGAACCACCAGCTATTCCAGCATATGTTTACGCAGCAGATGCCCTTCCAGCTGCAAACCAGTACTGGGAAACACCTACACACACTCTAATTCACATACACACTCATACATTAAGGCCAATTTAGTTGGTCAATTCAACTACTGTGTAGTACCCGTGTTGCCCCACAGAAGAAATTTTGTCTTATAACTCAGCCACACAATGTCTGACCTGCCTGAAACTTCACATGGTGCATATTATATTATATTATATTATATTATATTATATTATATTATATTATATTATATTATATTATATTATATTATATTATATTATATTATTTTGCAGTTCTCATTTTATTTCTTGTAATGCTTCGTGGTTTTATGCAGTTACAGCATTTTCTCAGATTTGTAAGAGACAAACTCCTACTGTAATAGCTAGCATTTAGGAAAAATTATACATATAATATTGAATTCCATGGTGGAAACAAGCCTTTACACTGCATGTGTTTGGATGGGTTTCGTATGATCACATAAACATGCAAATGATGCTAAGAAACATTACAGTTCCAGTAACGAGCACTAAGGGATCATTTCTCTCAGCAAGCCTTTGATGGCAAGCTACATTGTATATAAAAACCAAGAAAAAAGGAGAATGGAGTAAATTGCCTCTTAGATTTTTTTACATCTCAGGATAGAGTTCATTAGCCATTAAAGAGCATGCATATGTTTTTTTTTTTTTTCAGTGTTGTGATTGAACATCCAATAATTCACTCTCCTGCACTCATCTATTACACGCATAATCAATGTTATGTATAGATATAGACCATCATCATTTGCTTCTCTTCATTTCCTTAAATAAAAAGGCTCCTGGGGCCCTGGTATTTTTAGTCTACTGACAGGACTGGGTCTGTCGCACAAAGTGAAGCAATTTGCAAGAAGAATTTGCATCTCTTGTTTATTTCTCACGGGAGGGCCTGTCATTAAAGCCGCAAGATGTTCACAATCTGTCTTCTAGGAGATGAAGTGGGTATTTAATACGTATTATATCACCCTGACTTGCGTTTTGCTATTGACCAAAATTGTCGTGGGACTTTTTTTCCCCCTTAGGTCGTGCAAAAGCCAGATTCAGTGAAACTTAGGGAGAAAATCACCTCTGAGAAGTCTTGGGATATCAGTGATGGCGCAGTCTGAGTGCTATGACTAAAACTAACTGTCTTCCGTTGCCTGCTTCACCTTCATTATTATTTTTGACCTTTAATGAAACAAGGAAGAGACTGTTAGTCGTTTCAGATATGACCATCTTCTTTATTCATTTATTCCCTCTTTCTTTCTTTCTTTCTTTCTTTCTTTCAACATTTATTAATTTTGCGCACTCTTCAAAGCAGCATTTGGTCAAATTAACAGTATTACCAATTTTGGATTATGGGGATTTAATTTACAGATCAGCTTCAAAAACTGTTATTTACCATGCAGCAATTCGTTTTGTTAGTGGTGAGCCATTTCAAACTCATCACTGATTACGTTTACATGGACATTTTAATGCAATTAAGACAATACTCTGATTAAAAGTCTACCATGTAAACAGTGATTTTTGATTAATCCAATTAAGGTCATAATCGAACTAAACAGAAATTAAGACGTAGAGTAAGCTCAACACTTTTATTCCACTATCATCCTTTAAAAGTTTAATCCAGTTAGTACAAGATCTCTGTGCTTGTTTTTTAGTTTTTCCTTGGTTTTATATGTTATTATCTGTATCTGTGAAATTGTTATTGTATTGTGTCCCTGCTGCTTCATATATGCATTTTATGTTGTCTCTTAACTAGGTTGTCATTGAGAACTGGACTGACCTGGTTAAATAAAGATTATTATTATTATTATTATTATTATTATTATTATTATTATTATTATTATTATTATTATTATTATTATTATTATTATAGTTAACTCAAAATTTACTGGAAGTTAATTCTACTCATTTGAAAAAAGTTTAGAACCCAGTGTCGAAGGGAATGGGTTAATTAAATAACTCATTACTACAACTTAAATGGAGTAAATTCACAGTACTCTTATAGATTTTTTTTTTAACTCAAATGGTTTGTAGCAAGCTGTTTCCTCAAATGTTTTAAGTTGCCTTAACTTATTGGGTTTTACAGTACTCAGTTGGTTTGAGTTCTCTTCATTTATTGAGTTTTACAGTGCTCAAATTGCTTTGTTTACTCAAATAGATTAAGTTCACAGTACTCATTAGGATTAGTTTTTGAACTTAAATGGTTTGTTGGAATCGGTTTCCTCATGGTTTCAGTTACCTTAACTTTTTGGGTTTTACAGTGTAAGAAGTACAAGTGTATTTTTATTAACACAACTATTCTCATACTTTTAACTTATTTTATTGTTTGTATTAACTTTAAAGATTTCTGGATTGTTTCTTAAGTAGTCCAGCATTTTTGAATCTCTCAGTTAATGGACACTTTTCAGTTTGGGTGAAACTAGCTTTAGTTTGGATGAAACTAGAGCGCAGTAATTGGGAGAGTACAACCATTTTTTTTACAGTCCTATTTGCTGAAACAAATAAATAAATAAAAAATAAAAAAAATCCACGTTGGTGTTATCCAGACCTTCAGAAAAAGGGAAAAAATAGTTTGACACTGACAACAACAGCCAGAAGAGAGAACAGCGTCAAATTTACTGTCCTGTTGATAGATGCTGCATTAGAAACCTTGCAAAATTTGTGCTCAGCCTGCGGTCTGTGTGTGTCCTAATGCCCCGGTATATTGATGGGTACTCGATACTGCTCAGTGAGCACTGGCTTTCAGATGAGTCGTTAAACCGAGGTCCTGACTCTCTGTGGTCGTTAAAATTCCCAGGATGTCCTTTGAAAAAGAGTAGGGGTTTAACCCCAGCATCCTGGCCAAATTTGCCCACTGGCCTCTGTCCATCATGGCCTCCTAACCATCCCCATATCATAATTGGCTTCATCGCTTTGTCTCCTATTCACCAATCAGCTGGTGTGTGGTGTGTGGTCTGGCGTAATATGGCTGCCGTCATGTCATGCTGCACACTGGTGGTAGATGAGGAGATTCCCCCCCAAAAATGTTAAAGTGCTTTGAGTGTCAAGAAACGCGCTATTTGAATGTATTATTATTATTATTATTATTATTATTATTATTATTATTATTATTATTGTTGTTGTTTTTATAAATGCATATAAATGTTCATACATTGTTTTAAAGTCAAAATATAACAAAAATTCAAGGATTTAAGATGCTGATGACTGTTAAATGTGTCATAATAGTCTTGTAAAAAGGGTCCATAAACTTGCATGCGTAATAATTCTAAAAGTGCTGTTTAAAATACATCTTGTCACACTGCCGAGGAAAGCTGTCACTGCATGAAATGTCATGTCAGCTCTCCAGTTATAGAGCAGATGTGATGTCTTCAGCTGATCATTTCTTTTTTATTCGCGTCAGCTCTTTTTATGTACCCCCCAAAAAATCTTGGAAACAGTTACATCATACACACATTTTGTATCGAAAACAGCTGATGTTGTAGCTGTGCGCTAGTACAGTAGCACATAGGGCTTTATTGTCTAAAGTTCAAATCCAATTCCCCATCTCAATTCTGCCACAAATAAAGCAGAAAACAATGAGAAAAGACCCAAATGTGTAGATTCTTGGGCCTCTGAGCTGCTATAATTAATTCTGAGTCGCTGCACATGTAGAATGATAGACTATTGATTTTGTGTTGATGGTGGGATTGTGCGTCAGGGCTGATCTTCAGTATCCCGTCATTCAGTTTCTTCACCCTCGCAGTCACCGCAGTTCTGCTCTGTTCACCCATCCAGCGCTTTAAACGAGAGTTATGACAGGCTGCTGTGACCTTCTTTAACTTTCAAGCCACTGCTGTCTTTTGACAAGAGAGAGACGGGTGAAGGGGAAGAAAAAGGCTTTTCATTGTGGTGCTCACAAAGCCTACTGCATCAAGATGTTATGAAGCACTTTTTTTTGATGGCACACAAGACTTTGGCCTGATAGTAGAACTCCACACTGGGTTTGTTCACAATTTCTCAAGTTAGTCTTTCACTGATTTGGCCAGAGCAAGTTTGAAATTAATATTTTCACTTATTCAAATGGTCTGGTTAGAGTGAATCTCCAATTAGCGATTCGCTGATTCAAATAAAAAGGGTCAGAGGAAGTCTACAGTTAATGAATGATTCATTCATTTGTGTTAGTGGGTCAGAGCAAGTCTGCGGTTAATAATTCACTGTTTTTAATAATCCTAGAGTGAAAATCCAGTTAACGAATCACTGATTCATATGATCAAGTCAGAGCAAGTCTGCAGTTAACAATTCAGTTATTCAAATTCTGGTTCAAACTGATTCAAATGGTCTGGTCAGAGTGAATCTCCAGTTAATGATTCACTTATTCATATGATTGGGTCAGATCAAGTCTGCAGTTAACAAGAATGAGTCTTCAGGAATACGTTCACTGATTCAAACTGTTCTGTAAGAATGAGTATTCAGTTAATGATTTACTGATTCAAATTATCCTATCAGTGCAAGTCTCCAGCTAACGATTCACTGATTCAAATGTCCGGTCAGAGTGAGTCTCCATTTAATAATTCACTGTTTCATATGAAAGGGTCAGAGGAAGTCTGCAGTTAATCACTCCGTTGTTTAACATTCAACTGGTCTGGTCAGAGTGAATCTTTAGTTAATGAATGATTCACTAATTTCTGTTATCGGGTCAGAGCAAGTCTGGAGTTAACAATTCAGTTGTTCAAATAATTTGGTCAGAGTGAGTATTCAGCTAAACGTTCTCCGATTCAAATTATTTGGTCAGAGTGAATCTTCATATAAACATTCAGCAATTCAAACTGTTCTGTAAGAGTGAGTCTTCAGTTAATGATTCACTGATTCAAATTATCCAGCCAGTGCAAGTCTCTAGCTAATGATTCACTGATTCAAATTTCTGGCCAGAGTGAGTCTCCATTTAATATGTGTCTGATTTATATGATGGGTCAGAAGAAGTCTGCAGTTAACAATTCAGATGTTCAAATAATTTGATTAAAATGAGTCTCTAGTTAAATGTTCACCGATTCGAATTATCCAGTAAAAGTGAGTTTGCTGTTAATGATTCACTTATTCAAATAACCCAGTCAGTGCAAGTCTCCAGTTAATGATTCACTGATTCAAGTGTCCAATCAGAGTGAGTCTAGAGTTAATGATTCAAATAATCCTGTTAAAGCGAGTCTCCAGTTACTGATTCACTGATTTAAATGATCTGGTCAGAGCAAATCTCCAGTTAATTTGGAGAAATTAAATATCCATGAAATAATAGGATGACAGGATTATTTTGGACAATGAAAGCATTTTTAAAAAAAGCACTTTAATCTAAAAAAGATTGAACAAAAGGACCAAAATAAATGAGCAACACATTAGAAATTTCCTAGAAAGAGCAAGGTACATGTCAATGTCACTTTTAACATTTCTACATACATGGCTTGACAGGAAATAAAATATTTTATAATCATATATTTTTATGTTTAATAAAATATTTTTAACTTAATTTGTTAAGAAAGTTTTACAGGGGTGTCAGGATCAATAATGATAATTACTTTATTATAAATCTGTAAGACTTATTTGAGTTAATATTTAGGTTATTCACTAAAATATAAAAAAAATCTTAATATTAAAAAGGAAACATACTGTAAGCTGGACCACAACAGATCATATCAATGTCAGAATGACTGCTCAAATAAAGTAGCCCATAGTTTATAGCAAGCATAATGTTTAGCATGTGCCATCTGTCATATACAGTAGGCCTATAGGTGTGTTATTTTTACTAAAGAAGATATATTATTTGAGTTTATCACCAGAACTATAGAAACTGTATTATGTTAATAAAAAATTAATAATAATAAAAATCACACAGTATCGTGATCGGATCTTTATCGGTGGATCTGTATCGGGTATCGAGATCGGATCGGTTCCAAAAAAAAAACAGTTGGTGCATCCCTAGTATTATTCTTAAATTAACACACTTTCAAGCAGCTGCTTGTCTTTTTTTTAAGACAGATATGTGTGAATGGGGGGTAAAGGCTTTGCTTTTTGGTGTTCACAAATACTGCTAAATCAAGGCTGTTATGAAGTGCTATTTTTCGACGCCACGCATGACTTTCTTCACGCAGACGCACCTGAGAGTGGAACTCTGTGCTGCATTTAAACAGAACCCCATGGCTTTTCTCAACAAATTGGAGCATGGCACTTTCAAGTCTCCTGGAAACAGAAGAGTGGGAGTTGACACGACTTCGAATCAATCTTGGATTTCCACATCATTGAAGCCCTCAGGGTTCGCCAGACAAAAGTCTCTGTGTCGAGGTGAAGCTCTCTGTGCTCTTTTAATCAGCCAGGACTCCAGGAGAGAGACCTCACATACCTCCCTCCTGCATTTTCATCATGCACTAATAATGCGGTAATCAAAAAACCTGAGGAACTTGTGCATGCAGCTTTTCGAGTAGCGTAAGCTAACATTAACAACCTAATGATCCTGGCCAATCAGAGTGTTTATGTGTTCAGAGCTGCGTGTGTTGATTTCTCTTTGTCTGTCATGTTTTGTAATACAACATTTTCATATTATAAAACAAAGCTTTTCTTTTTTACAATTTGGCTGACAGTGGTGCAGAGTTATGTGTAGGAAAATTATATGCATTATGCTTGTGTATGCTATAACACAAGAACAGTTTGTACTAGGGATGCACATAAAATGATTTGAGACGTACCCCATCCATTCTTTTTTTTATTATTATTATTTATTCAACTGAAAATGTTAATAATATTGGTAACATATACTTTTTGAGCTCTTGAACGCCAAAATATTTAAAAAAGTGAACATTCAAGATGTCAACTATTGCAGTTAGGTCAATAATAAGTAAACCTAACTTAATGTTTAAGATATTTTACTGTGAGCTGTGTGGCCTGCTTGATCTGCAACTTTTTAAAATTTAAAATTATTATTATTATTATTATTATTATTATTATTATTATTATTATTGAATACAATTTATTTAATTCATTCTATATAATTAATTTATTTTATTTTATTTTTTATTTTATTTTATTTATTTTCATTTTATTATTATTATTAATAATAGTAATAATAATAATAATAATAATAATAATAATAATAATAATAATAATAATAATAATAATACAATTTATTTAATTTTTTATATAATTTTTATTTTATTACTTTATTTTATTTTAATCTAAATTTAAATTGTAATTTATTTTATTTTATTTTATTTTAATAATAATAATAATACAATTCAGTAATACAGTTATATATATATATATATATATATATATATATATATATATATATATATATATATATATTATTTTTAAATGTATTTTTAATTTAAATTAATTTAATTTATTTATTTATTTATTTTTTTTATTGTTTAAAAAAGCTGTGTTCACTTATGTTACCTTAGTATTGCAACTTCTGTTAAAATTTGAATCAAGCATTTTTGTATTAAGACTAATTTTTTATTGACTGTGCATAGAAGCATGCAGATTTCGAGTTTCCTGCGAGCTTTGCATGTGTATAAGGAAATTAAATGTTGGCATTAGAAGGATTGCCACTGCCATTAGGGAGCCTGTGTATAAGATGGGGATGAACTGAAAAAAAAAAATTAAGACTTTTATACTTTGATCCTCAATTGTAATTAAAATATATAACTATAATAACACGACCTACTTCTGCTTAATGATGTACATTATTGTAAGATTTTAGAAAATAACTACACAAAAAAATTCATTCAATATTTCAGCTAAAATGTATTTACTGTAACACTGTAGAAAGAAGGGTGCATGGGACCAAGAACAGTGAGAATTAATGAAAGACACTCATCTGTATGTACATTATATTAGTAAAAGAAGACTAAACAACTTTACGTTAAGTTGACCAAATTTATTTACTTGGTAGTAATGATTGTTTTATCTGAAAAAAATAACTTGTATAATTAAGGATATATAACAAAGGTTTTCTTGTAAAATGTACAGACAAAAAATCAAGTTCAATTTACTTAAAAAGAGTGATACAAAAAATGGTATGCATACTGTATATTTAACTGCCCCTATTATGCATTAAAAGGGTCATATTTTGGTTTTGGGGTCTTACACAACAGTCTGATATGCATGCAAGGTCAAAAAAACACTTTCATTGTCTTATAATAACCATAATATTCATAACCATAAGTAAAAAAAAAAATGACACAAATTCAGTATTAATCCACACAGTGGCAAAAGCTGAACTATTTTGAAATGTGACCGCCACACGTGTGTAGGAATAGTTGGTGGTGGCCAAAGCCACCAACATAGGCCATATGACAAACAGCAGTAGATCCTGAGCTCACGAATGCATTTAAATTCGCTAACAAAGCTTCACGTGTCGCGTTTTCAATGTGAGTACAACCTGTGTGGAGCGATTACAAGTAACAAACATAATTAAGTACATAATTTGCAAGCTAGAGAAAACGAGGAGGCAACCATTTTAATCACACTTACTTACACTTGTGAAATGGAGGAAGAAACTGATCCATGAGCTGTGTACTTTAAAGTTTCTGTCAAGCTCTGACAAAGTCCCATACATCAGTAGTTGTTATGGTCTGTGTAAGTAGTTGTTGCGGGTCTGTGTTTATTTTATTCATTTATTTATTTTTTGTGGTTGTGTGCTTGTTGCGCTTTTTTGAGTTGTAGGTGGAGTTTTTCACAGGGCTTGTCCAGGATTGGATGACGCCGGTGCCGTCACTGGGAATTCTCTGTATATAAGGCTGACGGCAATGGCTTGTTTAAATGGCTGACACATAGACTCTCAAAATCCTTCCGCCGTTCATTCACATCTGCAGCTGACAACAGAACAGCATAAGCCATTACTAATTCACCAACTACACTTTAGAGCTAATATTTGAATTATTCTCTAGTGTCATGTCTAAAATGATGACAAAACAGGTCATTTTGCTCACTTTTAAGATTATAAGGCTGAACACAGATATCTCCCTGCAGTCTATTACAGTCTACAGTATTTTTTCTGTTGCAATCGGGATCACAACAATTAACCCCGAAAAAAAGCAACGCAATCACTATCAGATAACTGTTGTGTTTACAAAAAGGATAAATGCTAAACACATGGGGGCATTTTTGCTTTCTTTCTGCCAACACAACACACATTCTTGAAATGCAAGTTCCATCTCGCACTCAATACACTACAATTATATGGTATAAATACAGCACTGCAACATACAAAAGAGAGAGATCTACTTAGAAAGTCACTTACCAGTTTAATAATGATTTGATCGGCTGTAGTTAGAAAGTATGCTGTTTTATCTTCTAAGGGCTTATTATACGGTCTGTGTCTTTGGTCTGCTCAATGACAAACTAATGGCCACCAACGCGTCTCTCAGAAATTATAAATATTTCAAAATAGGCACTATTTTTATGAGTTAACTGCATAATTGCAATCTAAACTACATTCTCGAGTAAAAAAGCCTCAATAGTACATTATGTTGCCCAACAGCTGCAATATTTGTCAAACAGTAGAGTGTCTTCTGCTTGTTGTTGTATGTGGGCAGAGTAATACACAAGGGTGAAGGGTTAAGAAGCTGGATGAGTGCCGTTACTGGAAGGATATTGCACGGCTATCAGCCAATCAGATCCAAGAACCAACCAGAACTGTTGTATAAATTATTTAAAACGACTACATTGTCAATAAAAGTAAATTTTGTTAAACTGTAGAGTCGAATTTTCAACATCAAAAGTCAACAGAGCAGCGATCAAGGTCCTAAAATGCAATTCACAAACTTAAATAAATGAAAAACACTTCTGAATCACAATAAACAGATATATATTTTTTACAGTTTAGCTATCAGTTTATAAGGGTTTGTTTGTGTTTGTACACTGATGCAAATGAAAACACTTTAAAAAAATCGTAATCAGAAACATTTCATTTGAAAATCCGCAGTGCTAAATCATCATTAGCAGGACTTGGTGGTGAAATACCGTCCAGTCTTTATTGTGTTATTTACACCTGTACAGCCGTTGACAAAATATGCTTTCATAAATCATGTTTAAACAGCAGAGGGAACGCTTGCGCTTACAAATACTCCTCCACAGGATTCATATTAATGAATGTAATTCTGAGATTCAGTGACAGCGGCACTTCATAAACATCACAATAAATCTCTCCTTTACCTCTAACATGGCTTGCTGGCTTATGAATATCACCTTTTATTAGTTTTGTCAGTCAAGATTGGCTGTGTCTGTCAAGACTCCTTGAGCACACTGTACAAATGCAATGCCTGATGTCTGACTTGCATTAGAGTTAAGGTTTCATTCTCCGCCTAGTCGTTTTACACATTATTTTGTGTGCTGAATATGATTTATAAGCAGTTTGAAGAATTCATTGAGATGTTATAGTGCATATTGTATTACAGTTTCAGTATTCATGGAGAATTCTCAAGTTTGCGGGCGTTTTCATAATTCAAGGGCAATTTCTGCTCAAGCGAATGTGATTTGTAATACTCGAACACATTTGAAATTTTGCTGTCAGGCCTCAGTACACTGTAAAATATGTTGCTCACTTACATTTTTAAGTTAAATCTATTTAACTTTGAGTCATTTTAACTTGCTTTAAATAAGCTGACTTAAGTTAAAAAGTCAGAAAGTTAAAATTTGTTTCAATTAAAAAATTAAATGAAGCATGATTAACTTTCTAAAAATACATGAAAGTAAAAAAAAAACATATGATGACTGTTTTTTTTTAGTATAATGTGTTTTTTACAGTCTATTTATGCCTGTTTATACTTATAAACAGGATTTGTTGCACTGATTATGAAAAAAATAGGATGTTTTTTTTTTCTTTTTCCTTATTTTGTCATTTCCCTGAACCTTTATTTAACTGACAGAAGTGTAAAGAAAATATTTCCAATGTCTTGATGTTTAATATAATACAATGTAAGATAATATAATATGGGTGACACAGTGGCTGGTTAGCAGTGGCGCCTCACTGCAAGAAGGTCATTGGCTCGAGTCCCGGCTGGGTCAGTTGGCATTTTTGTGTGGAGTTTGCATGTTCTCCCCGTTCGTCTGGGTTTCCTCCGGGTGCTCCGGTTTCCCCCACAGTCCAAAGACGTGCAGTACAAGTGAATTGAATTAAATAAATTGGCTGTAGCGTGTGTATGGATGTTTCTCAGTACTGGGTGCCGCTGGAAAAGCATCCGCTGTGTAAAACATATGCTGGATAAGTTGGCGGTTCATTCCACTGTGGCGATCGCTGATTAATAAAGGGACTAAGCCGAAGGAAAATTTATAATATAATATAATATATTCCATTTAAATACAGTATATATTCTTTTTTCACACTCACATAATTGTCTAGCTTTTTTGCAGTGTGTTGCAATCATCAAAATCAACAGGTCTTTGAGAATTTATTGAAGTATCATATATTGTTTAAAATAGGTTGTTTTTTTTTTTTGTTTTTTTTTTCAATTAACCATCATTTTCTAAAGACATTAACATATCAGTCAGACTTTTGTGGGCGTCGTGTGAATATGAATTGCTTACACATTTGAGACACTAGATCAGTGGGTCCAATGCTGTATGGATGACCTACTTATAGTGCTGGAATCCAATTAACCCGCAGTAATAATCTGGAGTAAGTCCTGTGTGGACAGTGCAGATCTGCAGTGTAAGACATGTCTGGCTGCCTGAGCACATTCAGAGTCCCAGACTGATAGAAACCAGAACCTCGGATTTAATTAAAGTCAAAACATGATGAAAGGGATGGATAAATTAGCCATCAGTTTTAAATATTGCACACGGGTGCGCTGCCTCTTGACCCACAAGACATAATGACACTCTGCTAAAATAAAAATAGACATTGAGAATGATGTTAATTTGGCTGAGGAAGAGCGTGAGTGTGTATTTGTGTGTGTGTGTTTATAGCGATATCAGAGTTTGTGTACAGGTTTGAATGAATAAATATAATGTGAGCATATATTGTATAAATATACAGTGTACTTGCTGTATAAATATATAAATGCAAATTATTATTATTATTATTATTATTATTATTATTTATTATTTTTTTTTTTGTTATGATCATTTTACGATATATAATGTTATATTTGATTTTATGTACTTTATATAATGGCATGTTTTAATAGAATAACTTGCATTATAATACATCATTTAATACATCAATGCAATGTGCAAATTCTTCTTATTTTCTTAATAATTGTATTAATACTTTATATTATATTATATTTGATTAAATATGTCTTAATAATAATAATAATAATAATAATAATAATAATAATAATAATTGTAATACTATTTATATTATATTATATTATATTATATTATATTATATTATATTATATTATATTATATTATATTATATTATATTATATTATATTATATTATATTATATTATATTATATTATATTATATATTTCCTCAAAACAAATTTCAATTTAGCTATACCACTGTATTACACTTTACGGTCATAGAATTGCAAAACTCATAATATAAATAAGAAATAATAATGATATTAACCATCTTTATCATAAATGGCATTTTAATTATATTGTTATACTTAATTGTGTATAATATTTTATTTTTAATAATTTTCTTACTAAAATAAATATTTAAAAAATTATAGTAAAAAAAATTCTAAATCAAATAAAAATATAAATCAACCCAGAAATTACAGAATTACATTTATTTATTTAGTTTTTATTATTTATTTATTTATTATTTATTTATTTATTTATTTATTTATTTATTTATTTATTTATTTATTTATTATTAGTTTTTGTAGTAGTGGTAATAGTAGTCAATTAAATAAATAAATAAATAAATAAATAAATAAATAAATAATAATAATAATAATAATAATAATTATTATTATTATTATTATTATTTATATTATTATTAGTAGTAGTAGTAATAGTAGTAGTAGTTGTTGTTGTTGTTGTTGTAGGAGTAGTTTATTTATCTATTTATTATTATTATTATTAGTAGTAGTAGTATTAGTTGTAGTAGTAGGAGGAGTAGTTTATTTATTATTATTATTATTATTATTATTATTATTATTATTATTAATATTAATATTATTATTATTAGTAGTAGTAGTAGTAGTTGTTGTTGTAGTCGTAGTAGTTGTTGTTTTTGTTGTAGGAGTAGTTTATCTATTTATTATTAATATTATTATTAGTAGTAGTATTAGTTGTAGTAGTAGGAGGAGTAGTTTATTTACTAATATTAATATTATTATTATTAGTTCTAGTAGTAGTTTCATTGTTGTTACTTAATTTACTGAGTCATTTCAATTATTCAACTATTTAAAATGTGCATTTATTTGAGTGCTTCAACAACAGAAAACTATGGGACGTTTAGTGCAGAAATAACTCTCTTTATTTAACTGCAATCTGTACTGCACCTCTTAACCTAGAATCACACAACACCGGCGTGATGCCACTCTTGTGTTTTCACTGCCAGCTTTCCTCCACTGTTAAGTTACGTTCAAACGGCTCCACAGCTGATTAACAAATAGGCATTTTTGTTTGTACATCTGTTAGCCCTTTTTCACGTGCTTAATTGGAAGTGCTGAGGGCATCAGTTCAAACGGAGCTTCACAATGGCAGACCCAGGGTTTCGCCAAGTCCCCGGTGCCCTTTCTGTCACTGCTGATTGTGCGGCGGTTAATGGGGGAAATCCATGCACTCGCTTCAGCCGTCTGTGCTGAAACAGCGGCCAGTTTGAGGATTGGTTCATCAGCTGTTCGGCCTGTCATTATAAGACAAATAAGAAGCACTTAAATGGCATCGGCTCCTATTACAGTCACTTAACCACTGGGAATAAATGGCTGTACATTTCATTTTGCTTTCTGTCGGCTCCAGCGACTCTCTCTCTTCATCAGCATCGGCGGCAGGACCATTTGCTTTCGTCCATGACTCAAGGCACTTAGAGCTGTGTTTACACTGGTACGTTTTCATTTTTTTTCACAGCGTTTAAAAAGAAATGAAAAAAGATCCTCATCTGTACTGGTGTTTCTTCATCTACACGTCTGTAAATGACTGAAATCACATCAGAAGTTAAAAGTAGGCGAGAGCTGGGATGAAAGTAACATGGGATGAAAGTTACAAAGTGATTTTCTTGAAGCCCTGTCAACATTTTCTTTCCAGGCTGTAACAGCACATTCAGCATGCAACCATTGATTGAGCTGCCAACTTTCACCTGATTTCGGGACGGTGTCCTACGATTAGATCCAAATGTCAGATTTTAGGCGTAGAAAGTAAATTATTGTAGTAATTCAGTAATTTTAGTTTCTCTTTTCATGCATCACAATGATCAGTCTACAGGTTATTTAGTGCAATAACACATCCTTAAGTATGAAATCTCTGAGTTTTTCAGTTTAAATGACAAGAGTTCCTGTTGGGACAAGAGCAGGGGTGCCCAAACATTTTCTTATGAAGGGCAAAAAACAAAACTTGATTGAGAGTAGTGGGCCGAAGGTATATATAGTTGCAGTGTAATTTCTAAATTTATTTAATAATATTTAAAAATGACTAGAAAACATGTATTTAATTTAACTAATGTATTTTATTTTTTACACCTTATAATAAACTTTTTACAATAAAAGCGATGTAATTTATAACAGCATTACACTAGTTTTTGTCTTGATTTGCTTGCTGATGTCTTCTGCATAGTCCGCTATCCATGGAGTGACATTATTTACATTTTATAAAATCTGATTAATTTACAACATTTAATTGAAACATTTAATTTCAGATTGCTTTTTTTTTTTTTTTGTAGCTCAGCAATAAAACAAAAAATGTTGTCAAATTAGAAATTATAATCTCTGTGTTAAAGGGTGTTCACCCCAACCCTCTCAATCATACTCACTCTCCTCTCAGATTGGATGGTGGGCCAATTCAGAGGTTACAGTGGGTCAATTTTGGCCCGCAGGCCCTACTTTGGGCATCTCTGGACAAGAGTAACACTGTTATTTATGTCTCACTGCTAATAGCCATACAATATTTTTCACTTCCACATTAGAGTTTGCAGTGTTTTGATACAGATGTTTTATAAAATAATGCCTATTGCCAATAAAAATATTCAAAAAATATAGAAAATTGTACATATTGCCTTTGAAACATTTAATGGAAGAGATAGTTAAAATGAAAATGCTGTTTAATATTTTTTTGCAAAAATAAAGGACAAAATATGTTTGAAGTTAACATTAACAAGGTCACAGTCAGATATATTTAAAAAAAAACAAGATTAAGCCAGTAAATCTAGCAAATATTTATTGTTAGTGTTACTTTTGTCCCTGCTGACGGAGTAAAAAATAACAACGTGCAATTTATGTTAAGTGAAATTGTTTTTAGTGAAGTTATTTTTTCAAAATACTGCCCGGTATTTATAGACCACACTTAAGAGTTTGTAACCACAGCAAAAATATATTTCTGTCTTCTAACATTATCTTCTAAAATTATCCTCTTTTTTTTTTTTTTTTATTTATTTATTTTTTATGAAAAATGGTACTTTTGTCCCCGCTCTCACTAGCTATGAAACTGTAGTACAGTAGTCTGTTTCCACAAATGATAATGTAATTCTTTATAATAATAATAATAATAATAATAATAATAATAAAAATAATAATAATAAATAGTAGTAGTAATAGTAAATTGAATAGGTACTTTAGATAACAAAACTGTTTGTCACGCTATTAAAAAAAAATAGTTATTTGGTTAATGGGAAACTACTCATGAACTCCTTTGTTTAAACTTAATATTGACAGAACACATTTCTATTGTTATTTGGTGTAAATGCAGTAGATGGACGTGTATAAGGAGTTTGAGTAGTTGTGGATGTACCCCTGCAAGTAAAGTCACAACATAATTATATATTAACAGCTCATGAGTTCATGATGGTTAAATTAAGCATACATAACTAATGTGGTCATTAATACATTATAACAAACAAGCATGTACTAACAAGTAATTAAGGTAGTCGTTATTCACACATGAACTCAAGTGTCTTATGTTTTAAAGTTAGTTCATGATTAGCGCATACATTAACTCACCATTGGCTCATAATAATGTTTACTTTACATATTAACACATCATTATTCATGTACTATTATTGTAGTTACCAAAAACAGTTTTTACTCGCTCAATACTCAGCATACTATAAGAGGCCGATCACATTGAACGTTTTTAAATGATTTACTAACAGCTGTGAGCAGGCGGTTAAAATGTGAGGCGTGCAGGGTGTATAAGCAGCACGCACCCTGCACGCCTCACATTTTAACCGCCTGCTGCACCTTGCGTTTTTGCTGTTGCACACTACGCAACAGCAAAAGTGTGCCACAAGTGTGCCACACGCCTGTTTTTGCGTGACACTCCCAGGAGTTAGATCGCCCCCTGGAGGCTGGCTGCGGTGCAAGTCATAAACCCTGCCTCCGCCGTGTTAATAAACAAGACTTGAGCCCAAATAAAATAAAAAACTGAGTCAACTGAGGCACTGGTTATCAAGCTGATATAGGTTCAGATGTTCATTTTTGTAAACAGTATGTTTTTAGCCAGTAATCATTTTGCATTCAAAGCTTTCAATGGGAAAAGGCAATGTCACGTCATCCATATTTTTTTTACAGTCATTGGTTCGCAGTTTAAAAAATTGTTAATTCTGAACGTAAATAGTGCATTACATTAGTCGCATATTTTCCGTCCTCCAAACAAATGAAAGCAGAGGCAGAGTTTCCGTTAATGTGCCTGCAGTGTTTGTGTTGTCAAGACAACTATGGAGACTTTTAAAGATGGAGGAGAGACTTATGGTTGCTGTTTTGAGTTATGCGGTGCTGTATGAATCACAAATCTTGAATGTCACAATATTATTAAATTTTAAAATTATATTAATATCAACAGCAACACTTGTACACAATATGCAGCTGATTCAGTCGTTGTCTAGTAACATAAAGCGCACCACTCTTCTTTTTTTTAAATCACGTTCGGTGTGATCGGCTCCTAATGCATTACTTTTCTAACGTATAACTCCGAACAGTGGTCATGAGGGACTTGTTAATTTTCAGTTGAAGAAATGCAGAAAATTGGAAACAATAATATTTTACTAGCAGAAAAAAAAGGCAAAAATTCTGTACTTAGGTTCATTTTACTGACATGCAATCCTAGTGTTCAACTGAATTTTCGAGGGTCAGCAAATCTTGAGTTGTTTGCATGCCAGGCGAAACACTTGTATAAATAGTGCATTTTAAAATAAAAAATGCACTAGTGTAAATTTAGCTTTAAAAGCAGTTCAACGGGATGTTTTTGTGTAGGTCTAAGATCAAACCCTGTTATGTACATCATCCCGACACTCACTGAAGAGCTGGAAACACATAAGATGTTCTATATTTAACTTACATGATACGGTATAATCTTGCTGGTGTATGTCGGCATGTTTGTCTCTGCCAGGAGAGAAATCATCTAAGGCTAAAAACGGGCTCCCGCTGGCGCTGATTGTTTGTTTCCCTCCATCTGAAATTGTGATACATGTGCTCTTGCATCTGATGTTTCTGGCTGAAAGGCTCACCCACGCTGTCGCGCGATGCCCAACAAAAGCGTGTTCATAGGCTGATGTGTCTCTCGGTTTGTGGCTGATGCGTCTCTGATATCAGCGAATCACACATCAATGAGCGTCGCTTTACAATCATTATGTTCCTCTTCGCTCACAGTATACTTCAATTTAAATCCTCTTCTGAGGGGGCTTATAATGTAGATGCAGTTACATATATACAGTAGCATTTGTGCAAAACAGTAGTAGGCGCTCTAGACTGAAAATTTAGCTTTTTAAATTCACACAATTTTTTTGTCAATTAAACACGCCATTAAATTATTGTTGTAAAAAAAATGGAGAAAAATACACAACACATTGTAACAGATGTTTAATAATAATAATAATAATAATAATAATAATAATAATAATAATAATAATAATAATAATAATAATAATTATATTAAGAAGAAAAATGTAGTAATAAGAGTAAATAAATAAATTGATGATGATAATAAATAAATTGAGGATGATGATTATGATGGTAATAAATAAATAAATAAATAAATAAATAAATAAATTGATGATGATGATCATTTGGATGATGATGGTGATGATAATGTTAATAGCAAATAAGTAAATAAATGGTTATAATAAAATAAACAAATAAATAAATTGATGATTATGATGATGATGATGATGATGATGATAATAAATAAATAAATAAATAAATAAATAAATAAATAAATAAATAAATGATGATAATAAAATAAATAAGTAGATGATGATGATGGTAATTAAAAAATAAAGAAATGATGATGATGATGATGATGATGATGATGATGATGATTATGATAAAAATAAATAGATGATGATGATGATGATGATGATGATAATGATGATGATGGTAACAAAAAATAAATGATGATGATGTTAATAAAAATTATTAAATGATGATGATAATAATAATAAATGGATGATGATGATGATGATGATGATTAGGATGGTAATAAAAAATAAATGATAATGATGAAATAAATAAATGATGATGATTAGGATGATGATGAAGATGACGATGTTAATAAAAAAAATTATAGATGATAATGATAATAAAAAATAAATAAGTAAATAAATAAATGATGATGAGGATGATAATTAGGATGATGTTGACGATGATGATGATGATGATGATGATAAATAAACAAATAAATAATAATCTTTATTATTATTAATAATAATAATAATAAAATAGAGATTATACAGTATAAAATATCGTTTTATTATTATTAGCATTAGTAGCAGAATAATTATTACTGATTTATTTTAAGACATTATTGCTAATAAAATATTTGTAAATATATAATTAAACAAACAAACTGTATATTTATGAAATTTTACTCTTATTTATTCTTATTTCTAAATTGAATTCTTATTTATTCTTCTTCTTATTTCCTTGGAAACAAGTCTGAACTAATTTAAATAAAAAATGTTTATTTTATTTTATTTTATTTTATTTTATTTTATTTTATTTTATTTTATTTTATTTTATTTTATTTTATTTTATTTTATTTTATTTTATTTTATTTTATTTTATTTTATTTGCTCATCCAGTTTTTGTAGATCACTGGGGAAGATATGCAAAAACAAATTGGCAAAAATAGGTATAATGAACAATGATAATGATTTATCAACAAATAATATATCAGCATCAGCAAACATATTTATAATATCAAACCTTAAAAATCCAAACGCATTGTAGTTAATATTAATAAAGAGACTAATCATAAGCCCATTGTCTCATTCGCTCACACAGTTATGATCATCATTCATTAATATCATATTTTCTCTAAACAAATCCGTGAAAAAGTAGTTCAGACCCCGAACAGCGGCGCGCCAGTGATGTGAAACGCCTGCTGTGGACTCTTATCTCTTCTTTTCTTTGTATGGTCAGCAGGACCTTATCGTATAAACAGGCCAATGCTGTCTGTCTTTTTTTAATTTCAAGCTTATTAGCAGAGGTTGAAATGCAGTGGGAAAATGAAAGGCTACATTTCGCGCCCTCAGACATGATCCTGTGTGAAATTGCCACAGGAATCAGCAGCTGAAGCCACCTCGATTTCCACATTTGCATGGAGATTGTGCATGTTTTGTTTATGTTTGCACGTGTTGCTGTTTGAAACCTGTTCATCGCAGATCAATCCTTGATTCCTCTTTTCATAAGATCAAATAAATCTCAAAACTATTTAAAATAACCCACAGATCATTTATTATCACTTGTCAAATTTGCCTCACACTTTGGGTGTGAGCAAAAAACACATTTGTTTTTGTGTATCCCTTTAAATGCAAATGAGCTACTGCTATCCAGAAGAAGGTGGAGCCTTTACATGATATACTGACAAAAACAACAAAAGCAAATCTCATACAGTTATAATTTTTTTAAATGACCTGTAGCAAATTAAAAACTCAATGATGGAGAAAAAGAGGTTACAAATTTTAATTTAGAAGCATTCTAGAAATATAAAGTAGCGTATTTGTTCTTAATATGAAGTTTGAGAATGAAGTACTAGCAAATTGACCCTTCCTTCAGAAACGGCATTGAACTGACCCTCACTGGTGAAGCAGTCCCTTGTAAAATAAACATTTTATAACTCTTTACTGACATTCGTTGGCAAAATTCATTTGAAAATAAATTTTAGTTGCAATGTGCTCAATAGCTTGAATGTCAGGAGTCAGTTGGCAGTTTAGTAGATGTAGTTTTAACGTATCGTTTGATACCAAAAATGAATTGATTTAAAGGGGTGGTCCAGAATGTAATTTTAAGTCTTAGTTGTGTTTATAAGATGCAAAGCAATGTGTGCTCATGTTTCACTTGAAGGAAATCATGTTATTTTTTCATGTAATCATGTTTACTCCCAGCTTGTGTATGTGCTGGTGATGTATATCCGTAAACCAATAGCATTAAGTTCGTCTAGCTCCGCCTTTTGGTACCCTTTTGTCATGCTAGGTACCCTTTGCAAAGGGTTCCCAAAAGTGGTACGGTATGGTTCGCTTTTTGGTACCTTTTGACTCCACTCGGTGGAAATGGGCCATAATAAAGCATACACAAGTAGACAATTATAATTACTACTTTAGACTGGAATGGGTTAAGGCTGGGCAATTAATCGAATTGTAATCGCAAATGCGATTGAGCAAAGCTGCAATTGTCGTTCATTTCTTCTCAAGGAAGAATGTTTGTAGTGAATTTGTAGTGAATATCCTCCATAAACCCATAAACCTGTCCAAATATTTACAAATAAATCCTGTAAATCCCCTGGAGAAAATAACACTTGCTCAATAAACAAAAGATTTAATTGCTTGCATTGATTCAGCGTAACTAATAATTATTGAATCATCTCATACTCAACAGTAGTAATGAGGCGAGTTTGGAGTAAAAACATGTTATTTTATGTTGTAATTTCACATTCAGCTTTTACTATAGTCATAGTTCATTGAGAAGCGATTGAATCAGCTGTCGTAATCAAAGAACCATTGTCTCATTGTCATTATTTAGCATTCTAGATTACTAGAACTGATTTTACTGACAAAATGTGCATGAAAATCGCATCAATTAAACCACCCAGCTCGTGGATGGGCCAATAATGTTGCCGCTTAGCACAAATCCACAATATTCTCCTTTCTGGCTTTTCTTTCTCTGAAGGAATTGCATAGATGCATGTCTCCATGTCAGTTAGTATATCCCATTTCACAACAACTAAACTGTCAATCAATCAATCAATCAATCAATCTATCAATCAATCAATTAATCAATCAATCAATCAATAAAATGAATAAATAAAATAAAAATTCCTTAGCTCGTAACATAGAGGCCAGCAGTAGACAGCCACTGACAGGCTGTCAGTGGGACGTTCCCCTGATGTCTATTTTAATTTGCACTTAAGTCATGTGACGTCATGTGTAAGCCATCAAATTGAGACTCTTATGGTCATGGTGCTACAGAACATTGTAATGTGTTGATTAATGTACATGTGTGCTGCTACAGCAAATAAACAGAAATGATGAACTGATGCAGTGGTGCTGTGGGTGAAAACGTGTAGATTAAGTGGTGATAATTCACATTATCTGGGTTGGTAGATGCCTCGGGATGAGCATTTAAACATAGAAAAATCTGATTTTCATGATTTTCATGTTGCGGTTAATGCATTTTTTTGTCTATATTGAAGCTGAATATGAGTCTTTTGTAGTTAAACAGCTGTGATTTGTCAGAGGATTGTGGCAGCTCTAGAGTGTGGCAGTGCATTGTGAGAATGAAGGATGAATCAACACGCCATTCAACATGCTGATGATGCTTCAGGGACAATTCACAAAACGCTCTTTATTTCATGATTGCCGCATTTCTATGGCCTTCTTGAACATTGTCTTCTTGTTTCACGTTTTAAGAAATCCATGTCCTGGAACAAATGTGATTATAAACCCAAAGAATTAATGCAGTGAATAAAACGTGGTAAAACATGTGCTTGTTTAAATTGATCAAGAGGTTATAAAATTTCAGTGGCACAGTGGACAGCACAAGTGGGTAGCCTCACAGCAAGAAGGTCGGTGGTTCGAGCCCCGGCTGGGTCAGTTGTCATTTATGTGGGGAGTTTGCATGTTCTCCCCATGTTCGGGTGGGTTTCCTGCATGTGCTCTGGTTTCTCCCACTGTGGCGACCTCTCATTAATACAATAAAGGGACTTAGCCAAAATGAAAATGATGATAATGTTGGTATTAATATTCTAAAAACAAATGTTTTTATAACAATAATTAATGGAAAACATGCATGTTTTTAAATTTATACAATAATATGAATTATAATAATTTATAATAAAATAGTTAGCAACAAATAATACAAATATATAGAAAATATTACTTTTAACAAATTAAATATTTATAATACTATTGAAATTACTACTGTTACTATTACTACTACTACTACTACTACTACTACTACTAATAATAATAATAATAGTAGTAGTAGTAATAATAATAATAATAATAATAATAATAATAATAATACTACTACTAATAATAATAATAATAATAATAATAATAATAATAATAATAATAATATTAATAATAATATTAATAAAGTAATAATTTATTATTGTTGTTGTTGTTATTATTATTATTATTATTATTATTATTATTATTATTATTATTAATATTATTAATATAATTGTGTCTTGTCCAGTTATAAAAAAATATTTATTATTATTATTATTATTATTATTATTATTATTATTATTATTATTATTATTATTATTATTATTGTCTTAACCAGTTATACAAATTAATTTATTATTAATATTTTATTATTTCATTTTTATTTGTTATTTTTATTTTTTTTTTTATGTGTCTTGTCCAGTTATAAAGAAATAGTTGTTGTTGTTATTAATATTATTTATTTATTTATATATTTATTTATTTATTTATTATGTGTCTTTTCCAGTAAAAAAAAGAAAAACTTTAATAAATACTGTAAAAAAACACTTGACTTCTACGACTAAATAAGACTTTTTAATGGCGACCGTGAACATTCTGTACTTACTTTTCCCTTTTTGCGCAATAAATCATGATCACTATTAATAATTAATAAAATATTGCTTAATAATTATTTCTTGTTTCCTCTCTACTCTCTGCTAGCAAAAAAAAATAAAAAATCAGCCTTCTGAAAACCAGCTTTTCTCTTTTTTAAACCTCTCACACCACGACAATCAATTTTCCATTGCGTTGAAACATACTTGAACCCCTGTGAGGCAGAAAAGACAATGCATTTCTTAGCATGACACATGGTCCTGTTGACACACGGGATCTGATCTTTTAAGCACTTTCTCTCACTTAACACATTTTGGCGCAGATGTTTTGGGAGTTGATGCAGGCGGGTTGATCAATGTTCTCCCACCAACTCTCTTCGGGTGTTTGAATAATCATGCCTGCATGGAAGAAAGAAAGAAAAAAAAAGATACCCTCTCGTCCCAGATTTCCCTGATGGAACGTTATGCAAATGATAAAGATCAGAGTCTCACGCCAGCGTCTTTATTTGTGGAGCTGTACCAGTGCAATAAAACCGAAATCTATTAGAAGATCACTCAGTTATTCAAATGAAGCATTCCGATTTATTCATCATTACGATCTATTTAAGCAAACAAACTCCAAAGATGCTGATTTTGCAGTTGACCTCGTTTTTTGCCGGAGTGAGCTGAGGACAGCAGACAGCAGTACATGTTGTGTCCAACGCTGTAGAAAATGCAGGGTTCCACATAATTCCTACATGTTGTCCCAACATAAATCAATTAAGTTAACTCAAGTTACAAATTTAAGTGGATTAAACATAGAACATTAAGTTGTCTCCCCCCCCCCCCCCCCAACATAATTGTGTTGTATCCACTCATATTAAATAAGTCATTTGAAAAAGCAGCAAAGGTCATTTTTTGAGTGAATAACTATGTGTACAGTCATAATCATTATTATTACCATTATTGTTATTACCTAAAACAATGGTCACTCACGCTAATCTCAATCATATAGATCTTCTTTTGTGGTTTCAGTGACTGTGCTTGTTTTCAGAGATGTTATGTTACGGTCGACTGCTTGTTTTCTGTAAATCTGGGCAGTGATGCGTGCTGTAAAGTGATACTGTCTCGTCTCAGTGGTCATTGTTTGGATGCCTGAAAACATGCTTGCTGTTTTAAAGTGCTTTCTAAGTCAGAGTGGAGATTTTCTTATTGCTGGCTCAGAATAGAGATTGTGAGTCTGTCATGGTTCTGGTATTCTTTCTTTTAAATACAGCAAACAGTATAGAGTAACGGATGAAAGGAGGTGGTGAATCTTAGAAATGTTAAATAACAAAACAAACTGTCTAACAGTAAAACAAGAGGATATAGCTGTTGGTATCTAAACCAGAATATTTTTTTTTATTATTATTTGCTTGGTGGTATGGCATTAAATTATTAGTTTTTAGATTCATTTTTTATTTGTTTGTTTATTTAATTTTTTTTGTTACCTGAATACCTGCCATCCCCCACCAGCCTCATGTTACCTTGAACAACTTAGCTTATTACAGTTATTTTATTTAGGAGAATTCATTTAATTTTGTTGAAACTCTGTTAATTAAAATATGTGATTCTGTTATTGAAAGAACAGTATGTAACTCTAAAGAAGTATGTTTTTTTTTACTACAGTTTGTTGAACAGTTTGAGACAGACAGAGATTCCTTCCTTTATAAGAGACGAGAATATGTTTGGAGGCTTTCAATATTTGATGTTTAATATCTACCAATGCTTTGAGTCTCAAAACAATGGTATTTGGACCAGCACTACCTCATGGATGACTGCCACAGAAACATAATCAAAACAACATAAGGGCCCGGTTTACACTAATACGTTTTAGTTTTGAAACGGTGTTGTAGAATGGACACGATCCACATCCACACTGGTGTTTCATCTAGCATTTCTGAACAGATCTCCGTTCACACTATACCACTGAAAACGCACATTTTGACCACACACACACTTTGGTATGTGCTGCAGCTGGTATGAGAGCAGCACATGTTGGACAGTTCATCAAGGATCTTCTATCTAACTATAGTTGTCAAACATGATATTTACTTCATCTTGTCTCTGTCTAATGGTCTTTTGAATCTATTACTTGTTCTCAGGTAACACGTTTTGGCTGAGCGCAGAGATAAGTTTATATATTAATTTATGTTACCACGTACACTGATTCTGCACATTTGACTGATTGCTTGCCTTTATTTCCTATATTGTATAAACTTATTGTACTTATGGCCATTATACTTTTATAATGGCCATTATTGATTATTAAAGCTGATATTCAGCAAAAGAGACAGGGTATGTTTAATATTTTTCGAAGGAAATGATTATGAAAGGAGGCTTCTGTTATGTTATAGGCTTCATTTTGTTATAAATATGCATACAGTGAAGATGACGGTCATATGAATATGTAGCCACACAAAGCTTCAACATTTTATCAAAATGAAAATATGCAGTTCCTGTATCATGTTTTCATTTTATTGTTGAGATAGTGAAACAACATAGCCAGTGTGATGTGAATGAGGTTATAAAGTAACCTACACTGCTCCCTTTGAAGATTTACCCAACATGTCTATGAGAGTTTGACTTCCATATCAAACTTGCGAAGTCTGAACTTAAGGAAAGGGTGCAATAAACAATCAGATGTCTGCAGCCACGCCACGTTTTCAGATTCAGTCCCCATTTTCCCCCATCCACACTGACACGAAGCAGCAGCATTTTAAAATGAAAACGGCCTCTTCAGCTTTTTCAAAGAGCTCTGTTTTCAGGGCTCGAAAACTCCGGGGTAGTGTGGACGGAAGGTGTAATCGTAGCAAAACATGCCTTTTAAAACTAAAACATATTAGTGTTAACGGAGTCAAAGGGTCCCAGTACCGATCCTCTCTTGTCTTTTATTGTTGTCACTCTTTTACTTCCTTCTGAAATTATTAGCCTTAAAAGCCTAATGGCTAATGCTGCCTCTATGGCAGTACACAGAAAGGGAGGCCAAAAAGCCAACATTTTATTGGCTAAGATGTGCTTCACCTGAACAAGTTAACATTACAAGTTTTCCAATATTAAGTAATACAGATATTTTAATCTCCCCTATATTAAGAAATCTTTATCGAGACCAATGTGGACACAGGTGGTTTGAATAACCAATCATTTCACTGTCCGTGCTCCGCTCTCACATCTCTCAGATCCGTCCCACTCATTACATACCCTTGAGACTGCAGTCTGCTCCCCCCTGGGTGGAGCGTCATCATGGCAGCCATGCCACCTCGGTAGAGGATAGATGAGGTGAGAGAAAGGAGACAGAAGGATGACGAGACGGGGGCAAGAAGAAAGCACACTACTGCTCTGTCTGCAACTAGCTGAGAGACTTTCAATCGCAATGGATGCCCTTGGTGGACAAACTTTTGCTAAGAGCTTTTAGTTTGCTTAAAATGAAAAAAACAAACTAAAGGTAACAGCAGTTCATGGACAGCTGACGCACAGACGTCATCGAAACAACAACCAGTTATGATAGTCTCTTATTTTTCAGTGTAGTCTAGAGCCCTGCATTTCAGCCCGACTCCAATGTGCCAACTTTTTTTACATTCCTAGAGCCACACTTTTGGAGGTGGGAACCAGCAATAATGTGTGTTTACTGGTTTTGGTGGTTTACAAAGGTAGTTTTTATTTATTTATTTATTTTTATTTATTTGTTTATGTATTGTTCTTTTGTTTATTTATTTATGTATTGTAAAATTACATGGGTATGACCTACTTTTACTATGGTGTATTATGGTGGACTATGAAGACATACTTCATGTCCTTGTGATTTGAAACACTTAGAAATTATGCTTAACAGGGTATTTTCATATTCAGATGCCACAGGTTTCCGGGGAGGGTTGGGGCCATATAACAGGTAGTTTTTACAGTATAAAATACATTCAGCTAATAGAGATGGTCTCTCATTTTTCAGTGTGGTTTAAAGCCCTGCATTTCAGCCTGACCCAAACTTTTTTTTTCACATTCCTAGTGCCACACTTTTGGCCAATAGTTATCTCAGCTTACACTCTGGTGAGGCTTTACAGTTATCTTATTTTAAAAATTAAGGCTTCTATATTGTCATTTAAAGTAACAATAAGTAGTTGGTGATGGGAAAACAAACCTAAAAATGTGTATAAAAACTTCTGACGCAAACCGTTTATGCACGCACGTGGGATTTGCGAACATAGGTATCTAGCTATTCACATCCCTGCATGGTTTCAGCACAGCTGGAAGAATTATAGAGGAAAGGAGGACTGGAATAAACCTTTTCACTGTGAATGCTTTTTCTTCACAGTGCTTTGAACTGTGGTTCTGGCTTTATAGACATAGTTTGCTTTTCAGTGCTTACACAACTGTTGGAAATAACTATGTTGTGTGGTGTAATCTTGATTTGTTTTCTTTCTTATTTGAGTTAAAAAAAAACTTCATTATTACACTATGTATTAAATCTGGATTGATTAAATTGTTGAGTGATTTGATTGATAAATTGTAAACTTTTTGATTGCCTTTTTAATGCGTGCAGCAGCGCAGCCTGTTCTCATTTATCTCAAAATGCCTTTTCTAGGATGTTGATAATAAACTTTTAATCCAACATTGTATACTTAGTGTTTATATCTGTGTATTTTACTGTAGTCTAGTCAAGTCATCACCTTAGATTTATAAGGTTCTATCTGGCATTTTTGTCATAATTGAGTTATTGGCATATTCTTATTATATGACAACTTATTTACATTATGGAATGTTCTTTATAAGTTGTTTACATTTTAAGACTTTTTACTTAAAAAAAACTATTTTTCAAAAATGTAGTTTTTTCTAAATGTAGTTTTTTTCTAAATGTAGTTTTTTTTTTTTCTCACAAAATACAAACTATTTTTAATAGTTTAAGTCGTAGGCTAGTATTTAAGCTGCGCTGGGAGGAGGGAAAACCTCCAGGTCAGACTATGGCCACGATTTCTGATTAGCTGTCAGACAAGCACCAGGCTAGGACCCTTGCATCTCAGGCTAGGCCATAAAATTGAGGCTGTCATCAACTTACTGTCATAATTTTTTCTTTTATATCTCTTGAGCTCCTTCATGGAACTCGAGGGTCTGTTACACAAGTGATTCTTGTTGCCACTCATTCCACCCTCCTCACTCTGCTCTCTTATACCATTGACACTGCGCTCTTTTGCCTCCTTGGGTGTAAAATCATCATGGTGTACTGGGCTAAAGGATGGTTGAGGCCAGAAAAAGGAAACAGAACAATGAGGAAAGACATAGGCCTGAGAAAGGAAAGAATAAAGACAATATTTATTGAACTTCCCCAACACCCTTTTGTCTCCAACCGGCTGAGAGACCCTCTCATACGATGCCTGGTGACACCACTGTATGGCCCGGGTGGCTTCTCATGACTTTATGGCATACAGAATCTTTGCCTTCTCACAGGTGGCAGATTCCCTTCCATACTGCAGCAGATGACAAACTCTTACAGCACCAGTCTCCACATCAATAATAGAAAACTCTGATCACTGCCAGATTAAAGGTACTGCAAATTTCCACAAATGGCAAAGGCTCTCTGAAAGCATCTTCCATCCTCTTGGGTTTCGTGATCAGTGCAAAAAAGTCCATATATAGGATAAGGGTGCGGTCAAGTAAGAGCGCTCACTCTGATCCCTCAAGTTCTGAGGGTCGTGGAAATTTCAAATTGAACAAAAACAAACCATTACGATTGGCAAGGAAGGTTTGGCACATGCGTCAACCAGCAGAACTTGGGTAGTTAAAAAAAAAAAAAAAAGTCCATATACTATAGGTTGAGAAGAAAATGAGGTCTGAACTAGCAATAAACACCAACTGTATATACAATTTGTACCTAAGTTTGTACCCTAAGTTTGGCCTAATTTGGTCAACCCAAATGTTGCAAGTTTGATTTCCAGTGCAGACAGGAATTGCTGGTGGTAGAAAGTAATGAACAATGCTCTCTTCAACCTTCAATACTCACAACCGAGGTGTAATGCCTCACTGAATGTGTTCACAGTGTGTACTGGTTTTAATGGTTTACAAAGGTAGTTTTTTTTTTTTTTTTTTTTTTAATGACATGGGTATGACCTGGTTTTACGAAGACATACTTGATGTCCTAGTAATTTGAAACACTTAGAAATCATACCTATCGAGGTTTTATTCATATTCAGATCCCTGTGAGGGTTAGGTGTAGGGGTTGGGGCCATATAACAGGTGTTTTTTACTGTATAAAATACATTACGTCTATGGAGAGTCCCTATAAACCATAATTACCAATGTCTGTGTATGTTCACTGCTCAATGCTTTTGTATGTGCTAATGGATGGGTGATCCATGTTAAAAATGGGTTACCATAGCAAAAATAAACAATCAACAAATCCAAAGTAAGTAGTTGTCTCTAATGGTTGACTGCCAAGCAAATGTAATCAAAACAGCAACAAGAAGTGTCCCAAGTCTCCTATTGTGCCCCAGGCAACCTCCTATTATCTTTTTTTATGGGACTCAAGAGCAGTGTGACACACAGCTGCCTGTCATTAAAATACAAAATACTGAAATTACACATTCTACTACCTCTGAAAGTGGTTGAAAGTGGACAAGTGTTTTAGACCTGTATTTAACATTGTCGACTTGTGAGGGATGAAAATGTATCTTAATACCCAGTGTAAACTGTGCCTTAATGGGAACCTGTGAAGAAAATCATTTTTTGAAAGCTGTTTGGACAGAACTGTGTGTAGGTATAGTGTCCACAGTCATATTGAGTGATATAAACTTAAGTCTCTATTTATTTTTTCTAATTTCCTGACGTTAAAATAGGATCCAAATCCCTCCCATTTTGAGATCCATCGCAACATGACGTAGGAGTGTGGTTTCACAAACGTTATGTGAGATTTGCATCCTTCATGTCTGTCACTATGCTGTTTATCTGACGTAGCCAGACACGGAGACACTCTGACAGGCACATAGGAACGGTGGGCGGAGAGAACTAGCATTAAAGGCACAGGCAACAAAAACAGCTACTTTGTGTTCAAAGCAGAACATTCCAACATTCAGAAAGGTATAATCAATAATCTGATTGGTGTTTTGAGCTGAAACTTTACAGACACATTCTGGAGACACAAAAGACTTATATTAAATCTTGAAAAGGGGGTAAAATAGGTGCCCATTAAAATCAAGGTGAGGAATTCTAGACATCTAGAGTTGTTTAGTGTGCAGTGCCACCGTTGCTCAAAACAAAGTGTAATAGAATAGAAATAGAAACTTTGCTGATAATGAAAACTGAAACAGCCTGTTCATATTAAGAGTAACAAACTGAAATGTGAAAGAAATGCTTGAAGACTAGTTTTTAAATTGAGTTTTTGAAAGATAAGACGAGTGTGTGTTGAGGGACCAGTACAGCTTCCTCATTTCACTTTTGACATGATGTGTCATAAAAACTGGCAGTAGTTTTGCGAGTTCATTTTCAATACCTCTTCAGATCTCCCGGCCTAGCTGATACTTGTCCCTCAAGAGTAAGGGTTAAACAACTTTAGATTTTTGGAAGTTGACTTATATGTTATGAAAGTCAAGTCGACTAGTCGCTGGTGACATCATCAATAAAACACAAGATGCAAATGTTTTGCAGCATCCCACAATTTGCGATTTATTTGCAGGAAATCTATACACATGCTATATTTGACAGCTAATAACACTATGCAAAAACAATGCAACATTGGCAATGACTAATTTTAGTGCAAAACAAACAGTCAACACTTTCATTTCGTTAATAATGCAACATTAGCATTCGGGCTAAATTAATGCAGTCAACATATTGATCACTACACGTTCTAGTAAGAATGTAACAATGACAGATATTTTAGTGCAGATGTAATGCATACATCATCAGCACAAAGATTCGTGTGAAGTTATTTCGTAACAACATAACACACGAAAGACAAAGGCTAGGTTATAACGTTAAGCCCTGTTACACTGTCAGAGACTTGCTCAGATGCAGATTTTACCACTATTATGGTGCACGCTAGAAAGCTGCTCAAAATCCTGCTCAAGTCTGGCCGTTTTTCACGGTTACTGGCTCATCTTGGGGTTAGCAGACGTCTCCTCACTGCAAATCTTCAGTTTAGATGATGTTTACACATGCTATGAAGTTGGTCACACCTCTGCAGCTTCGCACTTCTCGGTTTCTGCACACTTCACAAAGTATGTTTGCGTCTACGCTTTGCAGAAAACAACAGCCAATCATATTACTTTTCCATCGTTGCGTAAATGTGATTGGCTATCTTCTGCTCTAGGGTATTTGGAGAAACCTTACTGGCATCTGTTTTATGATTTAAAGTTCACTCAAAGTTCACGTGAATCTTTGACGCTGACATAAGAAAAAATTACATTTTAAAAATGACTTAAAATAATCCGAGGGCAGTTTCATTCAGTGAACCACCTTAGTGTGTGATGCTGCCATGTAGTTCAGGTAAAAAAAAAATGCACGGGATCTGCGCAGAGCAACTAGTCGACCTCAATCATAAAGCGTCAGGACAAAGCATTAAAGTCGACTAGTTGAATAGTGCAACCCCTACTCAAGAGTCACTATAACTTTCTGCCAACCTTCAACCCTAAAACACAATGCAAGATATAATTCAAAAACAAATGTGAGAAAGCAATACAGAAAATGCATTCAGAGTGCAATAATAATAAAAGGGGGCCTACTTTTTTTCAGAATGTGTATGTCCATATAACACTTAAATATTAATGTCCATCAATACATGAATTTTTTGAAGGAAATACTTGATCACTGGTGGATGTGTTTCTCTGTTTTTCTTTCAAGATTCTGGGAAGAAATCTGACCTTGCATTTCAAATTCAACAAGATCAATACAAGCATATTTCAAGCATTTGGATTCACAGCATACTATCATTTGTTAGTGTAGCCAGTTGTTCTAATATATGTACTGTGGATCTATATGTTACAGTCAATCTAGACCTTGGCAAAGCAAATGCATAGAAGTTCTTTCAAAGTTAATAAACAGTGTAAAATAGACAAGCACAGCTTCCTAAAGCAGGCCACCCACTAACACGTCCCTAATATTTGTTTGTTTATTGATTTGCACACACACACACGCACACACACACACACACACACACACACACACAGATATATATTATATTATATTTTGTTATCCCCAAAATGCAATACTGTTATTAAATTAAACTTTTGCTAAACTACCAACAGAGGGCATCCCTTCCTTTGTTGTCCGACTGCATCCTCTGATGTAAAACTTCACTGAAACACGTTCCTGTGATCGTAATCCACAGGAGGCCTGTTTTGAAAGCTCTTTTTTTTCTGAAAGCTCATTTATTTTCAGTTTTGAAGTTTTTGTGTGTCTATAACAAATCTAGGAATATACAAATATACCCTCACAAAATAGCTAAATATAATAACCCACATTTAAAAAATAAGTCTCAAGTAGAGAAGTTGATGACAAAGTGATTCTGCCAATGACGTGCAGTACAGACGCAAATGCCCCACAAAAGCCTGCAGGCTGCTCATTCACTGCGCTCTCCCTCGGTTTCAGTTTAACTAGAACTCAGGTTGTAGGAGGATTCTGTCATTGAGCTCAGCAGAGAGCATGCTGAGAGCCCTCGAGGCTTTGACATGCATTAAAACATGATCATGCTACTTCTCCTTATCTTTTTAGTCAGAAAACATATTGAATTTTGTAATTGATAGTTCATTTTTTTGTGATTGGTACATTGTGTACCCTCTCCACAGTATGGATGAAAAAACATATTGGCTAAATTCTCATTGATTTCATCATAGAGCCAAAGATTACATTATTATATTATAGATACAAGACCTTTTCTAGCGCTCGGTCAGTGATTTATCAATTTTTTTTTTAAGGATTTAGAATTTTTGTCACTTATTTATGTATTGTAGTACTTTGTACAATACAGTCACAGTAATAAAGTGTAAATTTCTCTAGTTTGAGACTTTTAATTAAATATGAAATCTGATATAAATACTAAAGTGCAGTAAAAAAAAAAGCTAATTATGATTATGGAACAGATTATCAATTAATGAAAACTCACGTACGCATGGTTCCTTGCTTAATACCTTTATTGCTAATTAAACAATTGCTTGTGATATAATTTTTATTTTGCTTTATTTGGATTTTCCAAACTCCTGAAGGGCCGCAAGTTTTACCTCCAACCTAACTTAAACACACCTGTTAGGCTATGTTTACATGACAACAACGTTTTTATTCCATGCATATATTCACGATAAAGTAGAATTGTCACGATACTGGAATTCGATACCAATCGGTACTGAAGTTTTAAAAACATCCATTTCCCGCTTACTTTTGAGCGCTACTTAGCACATTCTTCTTGATTGGGCAAGAAGGTCATAAGTTCACCAAACTCACCACTGTTTACTGAGTGTAACCACAGAGACAGGGACACTGGAGCATTTTAAAGCTTCATCAGCGAGTTGACTTTAAATCACTCTACTGATGACCTTCACAGCCAATCACAATCATTTCTGTGGAGAACATAAACACAATGGGAAAATCAGCGCTGTTTAAGAATGTAGCGCTCAAATGTTAGCGGGAAATTGACGTTTTTAAAATTTCATTATCGATTCGTACCGAATTCCAGTATCGTGACCACCCTACGACAAAACTTTCAAAATGAACCGTGTTTACACCCCTGTGAAAATGGCTAAAAACTCTTTATTACCTTGTTGGCAATCAGTACCTGTAAGGAACGTAGTATTTGCCACAAGTGTAAGATTTGTTTCTGTTATTTGTTGTAATGTGAATTGAATCCACACTGAAAAGTTACCAAACACAAACAATAACAATGCTACCAGGTACTCTGCCTTTGTTGTGTTTGTTTGCTCTTGCTTTCTATATCTCACTAAACAGGTACCATGCACATGTAGTACGTGATGTTATTGTCATCATAGTCTCATTTTTGGGTGTTTACACAGACTTGACAATGACAGCTTTTTCAAAAACTTTCACTCTGTTTTCAGATTTATGTGTTTTCAATCCCAAAAATGTCATTGTTGTGTCAAAACACACAAAAAGTTTCCTCTTTTTGGCTGAAAATGTTGTCATGTAAACAGCTCTTTATTTTCAAATGTGATTGATTAGCAACTAGCACTTGTAACAGAAAATGGGGGCTCGTCCTGGATGTTGCTGATAAATATAACACTGAGAAAACCAAAGAAACACACACTATCACATAAATAAAATAGCACATAAATACGAACTGAAATTGTTGCAAAATGTGCAAAAATTGGATATATAACCACAGGCCCCTTCATTTTAATAATTGATTAAATTTACTCACCAAATGAATTGACCTGAATGGATTCAGCGACATTGATGTTGTAAAATTCATGACTCATGAAACAAATTAGACTCTGCCAAATTATAAAGCAGCTTCAAAGAAGGCGTAGTGTCATCACCCAGTCCTAGTTTAGTACTGAATATCAAGCCTATTGAATCACTCAAATCAGGTTTTCCCAATCCCTTTCTTAAGCTCTAAACTAAACAGATACCATGCACATATAGTACATGATGATATTGTTGTCATAGTCGCTCATTTTTGGGTGTTTACACAGACTTGACAGTGACAGCTTTTTCAAAAACTTCCACTTTGTTTTCAGTTTTATGTGTTTTTAGTACCAAAAATGTCTTTGTTGTGTCAAAACACACAAAAAGTTTCCTCTTTTTGACTGAAAATGTCATGTAAACAGCTCTTTATTTTCAAATGTGATTGATTAGCAACTAGCACTTGTAACAGAAAATGGGGGCTCGTCCGGGATGATGCTGATAAATATGACACTGAGAAAACCAAAGCAACACACACGATCACATAAACGCAATAGCACAAATGTGAATTGAAATTATTGCAAAATGTGCAAGAATTGGATATATAACCACAGGCCCCTTCATTTTAATAATTGATGAACTTTACTCACCAAATGAATTGACCTGATTTGATTCAGCGAAATTGCTGATGTTGCAAAATTCATGAATCATGAAACAAATTAGACTCGGCCAAATTATAAAGCAGCTAAACAGAAGGCGTAGTGTCATGACCCAGTCCTAGTTTAGTACTGAATATCAAGCCTATGCAACCACTCCAATCAATTTTTCCCAATCCCTTTCTTAAGCTCTAAAGAATCCCTTTCTTAAGCTCTAAACTAAACAGGTACCATGCACATATAGTACATGATGTTATTGTTGTCATAGTCTCTCATTTTTGGGTGTTTACAGACTTGACAATGACAGCTTTTTTAAAAACTTCCACTTTGTTTTCAGATTTATGTGCTTTCAGTCCCAAAAATGTCATTGTTGTGTCAAAAACTCAACGTTTCCTCTTTTTGGCTGAAAATGTCATGTAAACAGCTCTTTATTTTCAAATGTGATTGATTAGCAACTAGCACTTGTAACAGAAAATGGGGGCATGTCCGGGATGATGCTGATAAATATGACACTGAGAAAACCAAAGCAACAGCGACATTGCTGATGTTGCAAATTTCATGAATCATGAAACAAATTAGACTCAGCCAAAATCTAAAGAAGCTCCACAGAAGGCAGTAGTGTCATCACCCAGTCCTAGTTTAGTACTGAATACCAAGCCTATTGAACCACTCCAATCAATTTTTCCCAATCCCTTTCTTAAGCTTGACAATTCTAAGAAGCTGTAAAACAGTGTTTGGCCTCAGATCTAGCAGGTATAGCTTGTTGTTTCGCAGATATGCATGGATGTGTTGTCCTTTGATTCAAGCATTTGCACTTTGTAAGCCACTGGCAGAATCACAATGAATCCAAACGCAACTGCGCTGTAGTTTCAGATGCCCATTTCCTGCTCCTCTGCTACTTAAGGTGCAGTGAACCACAGTGGATATACTTTTGTAGGCTGGTCCTCTGATAACCTCACATAACAGATGCTGTACGTGGGAGTATCAGCACTTCCTAGCGCTTTAAGCCGCTATCTGAAGTTGCCCCACGGACTCTTGGCATTTGAATTGTAAACATCCACTTCCTTCCATATCTGTCATCTTCCCATTTTTAAAGTGTCTGTTTACCGCTGGCGTGGCTTTGCCTTGCCCGAGTCAAAATCAATGTTCATCAGAAGAGGCCAGAGGTCAAAGTGGGACTCGCGGATCCCACTTTATCGATCTACTGTGAATAATTTAGTCAGGTTATTGTGTTTGCAGTAACATGTGATGGCTTGGTTTTTCACAAGGGTGCGATTTAGCGAAAGGGGGTGAAGGTGGAGGAAAGGAGAAGGAAAGGCAGAGCCAGATGGAGGATGCATGTAAAAGTGAGAAAGAAATGGAGTAGGCTGAATCAACCAAGGCTCACTGATATAAAGAGCTTCCTCATATGATTGTAAAGTGCTTTGAGTGTATGGCCACACACACCAATTGTGCTACATTAATGCACATTACATTAATAAATATACCTCAGGCTTCGTTTTTGCAAAACTTAAAATACATTGCTCCGCTTACTTTCCTTGCAGCTTCTGGTGACAAATTCAGTAGAGGGCGCTGTTTACATTTTTGCAAATCTGAAATGCATAGCTCCGGCTACATTTTGTAATGTGTATCATTTACACATCCTCCTTGTACACATTCATGAGAAGGTTGGGTTTGTCGTACAGATCACCTTGTGATTGACTGAGCTAAACCCTTCCTTGAATGCTACCGGTAGTATTTTCTTTTTTTTTTTTTATATATAATTCATTTTTAGGGGTTTTTCACCTTTAATTTGGATAGGATAGTGGAGGTTACAGACAGGAAAGTATTGAAAGCAGAAAGAGGGGAAGGGTCAGCAAAGCACCTGGAGCCGGGAATTGAACTTGGGTCGCTGTGAGCACCATGGTGCTATATGTTGGCAATGTCGCCCAATAGTATTTTTAAAAGCAACCTTAAGAGAAAATTGCATTGTATCCATGTGGATTTACCAAAACTTAACATTGCTTTTGGCAAACATATTCAATTATTTACAGCATAATTGATTACACCCCATTTTAGAAATGAATATATTTATAATTTAAGTGAATATTGACAATATATTTAGGTGAAAGATGATACATTTAAATTCAAATGAGGTGTTGCAAAACAAACTACAAAATTTCAGCAAAATGATATATATTTTTATAATTCTTTTAATTTGTCCCCTTTATTACATTTTTATTTAATATTTTTACCTAACATATTTATTTAGTTGTATTATCTTTTGGACTAAGATGCTAAGTTACTTTATTAAATTAGCTCTAATTTTGGCTTTGCTGCTAATTACATTTGTGTAGAGCAAGAAAGTAGTTTTCAAAAAGAGAGATCTGGGATGGGGGCGGCATGGTGGCTCGGTGGTTAGCACTGTCGCCTCATAGCAGAAAGGTTGCTGGTTCAAGTCCTGGCTGAAGCAGTTGGCATTTATGTGTGGAGTTTGCATGTTCTCCCCATGTTCACCTGGGTGTGCTCCGGTTTCCCCCACAGTCCAAAGACATGCAGTATAGATGAATTGGATAAACTAAATTGTCAGTTATGTGTGTGTGTGTGTGTGTGTGTGTGTGTGTGTGTGTGTGTGTGTGTGTGTGTGTGTGTGTGTGTGTGTGTGTGTGTGTGTGTGTGTGTGTGTGTGTGTGTGTGTGTGTGTGTGTGTGTGTGTGTGTGTGTGTGTGTGTGTGTGTGTGTGTGTGAATGAGTGTGTATGGGTGTTTCCCAATATTAAGTTGCGCCTGGAAGGGCATCTGCTGTCGCTGTCATAGCCTCTCGTTTTCGGGTGTTTATACTGACACAACAATGTTCAAAAGCTTCCACTTCATATTTTGCATTTTTTTATATTTTCGAATTTATAAATTTTCAGTCCCAAAAATGTCATTGTTGTGTAAAAAAACACAAAAAAAATCCTGTTTTGGGCTGTAAATGTTGTCATGTGAACAGCCCCTTACTTTCAAATGTGAAAATTGATTAGCTACAGCTTCTAACAGAAAATGGGGGCTCGTCCGGGATGATTCTAAAGGGTAGAATCCCGGATGCAGTATAGATGAATTGGATAAACTAAATTGTCCATAACGCATGTTCGCCTCACAGCAAGAAGGTTGCTGGTTCGAGCCTTGGCTGTGTCAGTTGGCGATTCTGTGTGGAGTTTGCATGTTCTCCCTGTGTTCACGTGGGTTTCCTCTGGGTGCTACGGTTTCCCCACAAGTCCAAAGACATGTGATATAGGTGAATTGGGTTGGCTAAATGTCCGTAGTGTATGAGTGTGGATGAGTATATGGATGTTTCGCAGTGATGGGTTGCAGCTGGAAGGGCATCTGCTGCGTAAAACGTGCTGGATAAGTTGGTGGTTCATTCCGCTGTGGCGACCCAGGATTAATAAAAAAATAAATGAAGTTGTCCATAATATATGAGTGTGTATGGGTGTTTCCCAGTACTGGGTTGCAGCTGAAAGGGCATCCACTGCATAAAACATATGCTAGATTAATTGGCGGTTCATTTCGCTGTGGCAATCTCTAAAATATAGACTAAGCCGAAGGAAAATGAATGAATGAAGATCTGTGAGGGGTGTTTAATTCATGCAGTGCACTGTAAATCATAGACACTTTAAGTTGGTTTGATGTATTTAGAGCTGCACGAAAATAACCTTTTATTCATCAATAATATATGCCTTTTAAATTTCTTTAATGTGAAAAGGAACAAGTTATTGACCTCATAGTGCATTCATTTTACATAGAAACTGCAGACAAATATATGTTGAAGTACATTTTTTTCAGTTTTACTCATATGTACACTGAACTGAAGCACATATTTCCAAAAGAGTCTGTGTCGAGTTGAACAATACTATGGACAAAACAACAGAGCGCCCTTTGAGACACTGTTTACTGCTGTTTCTGTTGGGCCTCCTCCACTGTTTTAGACCGAACAGAAGGCGGTTGGTTTGGAACAAGCAGCCACATACGCAAAAATCTTGATCTCACTATTGTTCTGTTCACTCTAATTGGACCATATGGCAAATTGAAGCAACTAGCAGTACTTTGATAGAGACACCCTCCTCCTTTCTGTTAACACATGCTGCTTGTTATGTGCCTGTTTTGGTTTTGAGTGTGGAAAAGAAAAAAAAATTGTCAAATTAAAGGATTTAATAAATAAACTGTGCATGTGACAAGAGATAAAAAATAAGTCTTTTCTCACCATGATTTACTCTCAAGAGCTTTAATTGCAACTTGAGTGATTTTATTTGTGATGTTAAATATTTTCTTTTCTTCCTTTAATATGCAGATACAACTATAAGGATGCAATTAGTCTTCAAAAACATGTAAACAAGTGTGACTTTGTAGTACTATCAAACATTATTTTCTTCTTGTTTGAGCTTCCTGACCACAGCAGCCAATAGCGTTTGGAGTTTAGGGTAGAGCGGAGTGTTTGGGAAACCAGTTGTGACACAGTTATTATTTGTGACAATTTTTATAAGTTAAATATAGAGTTGAAAGCAAATGATTAGCCCTCCTGTGAAATTATTAAAAAATATATATTTCTCAAATGCTGTTTAACAGAGATAACTATAAAACATATTAGTTTTAATAACTCATTTGAAGTCTTTGTCATAATGACAATACATACATATTTTACTAGTTATTTAGCAAAGATTTAGATTTTGCTTGAACTCACAGTGTCAGCATATGTTTTAGGTAACTTATTAACCTATTTTAATTATGTTCTAACTTAATTTTATAAGTTATGCAAGCTGTTTTAAGTCAGTTTAGCATAATATAAGTTCAATGGACTCATAAGGTAAATTTTTTTAGCTTAAGGCAACCAGGATTTTTTTATAGTGCAGGAACTAGTAGAGAAGTGCTGGAAAGGAGGCTGGAAGACCAATAGAGGTGGGCTATTAGAGGGTTTGCAGGGCGTTCACTCTGTAAAGTCTTCAAGCAACTAGGCTTAGCAGTAGCAGCTAAGAAGAGGGCCATTAAGTCTGTTGGTTAGGCTGCAGAGAAAGCCACAAAATGGCTATGTATAAAGAGAGTTGATCCATGGGTAATGGCTACTGGGACACAAGCTGGGGTCTGATCAACTTCAGCTCGGTCACCTGGGCAAGGATGTCTGATGTTGAAAGACCTGAAACACCTAGGATACATCACTGATAATGTGTCCCAATGCATCTAGATTATGTATCTTGCACATACTCAGCTTACTGCACATACTCAGCTTACTGCGCAGTTTAAAGTATTAACTATGTTACTTAGATGTTAATTAGGCAAGTTATTGGACAACAGTGGTTTGTTCTGTAGCCAATCAAAAATTATAATTTCTTAAAGGGCCGTGAAAGCTCCCCTGTCTCAGCTGGGTGTTTTCACACCTATAGTTTGAAAAAAGTCAGGAAAGTGGGTGAATCCAGCTTTGTTTCGGTGGGAGTGTTGAGTGGTGAAAGAGGGAAGGATTTGCATGAAAAGAGGAGTTTTAGTTCGAGCACGTGCTGATTTTGAAAGACAGTGACTGTGTACACTGACATCAGTAATCAAATTATTTGCCAAAATATTAATTTGTCGACTTTAACTGCAGTTTAGCACTTTCTCTTTCAGTCTGAAACCTTTCATGCATGCCCCGTAATTAACAAGATATTGGATGTGAGGAACTCATGGAAGAGTGTAGTTTTAATAGAATGTTTGATACCGCACGGCGAATGGGAGAAAAAAAAACCCTCTGCATTTTTCTTGGTAACTTGGATGCACTCAGTAGGTAGCATCAAAAAGTCGTGTGTGTATAGACTATCCTGTCACAAAATGTGGCGAAAATCCTACACAACGACAATAGCTTGATTAGGGTGTTTACATGTTTACATTCGGAGAGCAGCATTTACAACGGATTTTTCAGTCCATACTGTTGTAGTGATATCAACGTACTGTAAACTTAGTAACTAAATCATTTTGACTAAGGTATGTCTTTAAAAACTGAAAGAGTCCTGCTGATAATACTAACTTTGCCTCTGAATAAACATAAACAAAGAACACTGATCACATACTTACCAAATCTGTAGAGACAGGACAATCAACACTGGATGCAACAACTGGAATCGTGTCTTTTATTTATTTTTTTTTAAAGAAGACGAGTGACAAATCCGGATTACACCATTTTTCAGATGCGAAAAGCTTTCAGGGAAAAAAATGTTTCTTACAAATGTATTTTTGTTGCATGTTAGCAGACCACTGTAATCTACACATCAGTGCTCTCACCGAGGGAAAAGTGAAAACAACCTTCGTTGCAGCACATTTATAAACGCAACAATGATGACCCATGTCTCCAAACAATTCTTCTACTTTCACTTGTTTTAATCACGGTTGGCAAGACAACATGCCGTCTCTCTGCCGTCTGAACACTGTAACAGGTAAAAACAGTCTTCGAAGCTATGTCATGCATATCAATGAAGTTACACAATAGAGCCAGCTGATTCTTTTCGAACCTGGTCTTTCAGAATTAATGCTGAAAGCTCAAAGATGTCACGTTGTACCCGCCGGTACAGACAGCCAGTCTCCACACTGGAATTGACACTGATCTAATCGCCGTGACGTAGCTTGAAATTTCTTTTCAATCCGCAAGAACGAATTTGCTCAAAATGATGTAAAAACAACCAATTTTCACTGTTTTGTGAAATATAAGTGTCCTTTTAGCAATGTGTGATATATGACTGTCAACATCTCAAAAAATATGTTTCGTGACCCTCTATGAGGGCTAATAATATTTAAAATAATAAAACATGTAAAACCAAAAGAAATACAGCTCTATTTAGAAGACAAAATACAGTACAATAGGAAAAAAAAAGAGAATTACACCTTTTACAGCAGGGCTAATAATTTTGCCTTCAACTGTATATAACAAAGTAAAAAACTTTAGTGTCAAACTTAATTTGTCCTCCATTTACTTCTCTAAACTGAACAGCTATAAAGCTTAAATCATGACATCTGACATTGAATGCAAGAAAATATGTTAAGTCACAACTTGCATAAAATCTTCGCAAGGGCCACACATTTTAATCCGTTTAGTTGCTTTATTATTAAGCTTTCCATGCTGGGGTTCGTCTATTACCATTAACCAGCAGTGCTATCTAGTGACCTGCATGAATCTAAGAGGCTTATGGTAAATTGAGGCAGGAAATATCGGGGCTGATGTTTATCTTCTACGAGATTCATTTTCCATTAAATGCTAATTATGATG